>NC_046166.1:74260563-74303063 GCF_011064425.1 Rattus rattus
CCTTTGTAGCTCAGGCCTTCATTGGCAGGAGTGTTTCCCACTTGACCAAATCAGCACCATTGTTTTGAATCTCTCCCCTGGCCTACCGTCAAATTTGGTCCTGATGTGTACTTTGGGGCTTCATTGATAAGCTCCCCTGCAAGAGTTGGCACCTTTTCTTCAAGGCCTAGTGGAAAATTTTCCTTGGATCAGGTTTCAAACATTGCAATTATAGATCAGTCTGCTTTGAAGGTCTGCAGAAACCAGCTGGAGAGTGCCAGAAAGGGTAGTGTTCAACGAATGTGTGCCAGATGACTTAAAGACAGACACATGGACAGAAAGATACTTGCTTCTTTCTACCCCACTGCCTTGTTTATGAAAAGGCCAAATTGGACAGACCACCAAAAAGTGTCTATGCATTCACACTTCTCAAAATTTTGCATTGGTTTCTAGGGGAGGGGTTCTCTTTTCTGACATTAGGCTACTTCTTTTCATTCATTACATGGCCTCAGTAAATCCTACCTGACCCAATAAGTCTGAGGATGCCTATTTAGCTGCTCTGCTCTGTTGTTACCTCAGCATGTACAAGATTCAAGTCACTGCACCTTCGCCAGTCAGCTGCCATGCCTGTGAGGTAGAAGGATCAGATCTCTGAGTACATCTAGTCCAATCAGACTGATATTCTCAAAAAAGTGGAGTCAGGTGGTACATGATATCACTGTGAAGCATACTACATACCACACATGACATGTGAGGCAAGTTACCTATTACATACTACACATGACAGGCTAGTTATCAAGCAACAGGTGTCTCGGTGCTTTGTTCTTTTGGACTGAGGACAGAACGATGAATCTTCCCATCTTCTCTTACAGGAGCTGACCATCATTTTTGCCTATCTCTAGACTATCAGGCATGGGGAATACTCTAGACAATCGTTTGAATGAACAGAACTTATTAAGTCCTTTTGGTTGTCACATGGCACATCCTCAGTAGCAACATGTGCCTGCTGGCCACCATGTTAGAAATGTAGACCTTTCTATCATCAGAAAATCCATTGTGGCAGAGATGTTTCAGATCTGGGCAATGAGCATGTGATAGGGAGGAAACACTTTGAGGAACGAGGAGGGTTCACTGTGGCCGCTATGAAGAAGTGCATTTCATCTGTTGCCCCTGGTTGACTCATCTCCAATGGCTGGGTCTTGTTTCCTTCCCCATCTCAGACTAATGCCTAATACAAGAATGAATCCCTAATACAAATCCCTTATTCCTTAACAGTCCCACAATCTCCTACATTCTCTGTGTCACTAAATGAACCTCTGTGACAGTCAGATTCTCACATTTACTCCACAACCCATATCTTTGAACTCTGACATCCTTAGAGACCTACAGAGCACACTCAAATCTGACACCCTTCACCATTGCTTCCCATGTCTTGCCCCTCCAAACTCCCTCACTTAGACATCTGATGCCTCTCACTGGATTCAAATTTCCTGTGTGATCACTATAGGATCCTTTCATCATGCAAGTAAGAATGTCTTCAATTTGAACTCCAGGGGTTTTCCTTTGCAATGATGATGAAGCACAAACCAAAGGCCATCCAGTGTCCCATCTTCCATGTGTACCTCTGTGTCCAGCATGCAGCCACAGAGGCTGTGTACCCTTCTCCTCATTTTGTACCAATCTCCTTCCTGACTTGGAAAGTGTTTGCATTTTCCCCTATAGGAGCCTTCACAACACTGCAATGGTTCCACTGGTTTCTCTGACCCACAGTTAAGCTCACCTATTGCTGAAGATGTTTTCCTGACCTCCATATATCTTTATACCTGTCTCGTCTATCTGTGATACGTCCCATTGCACTGATAGCCCTTAGGATCCTTCCAGTGTCCTCGTGTTAAGTTCTTATCACACGGTGGTGAGAGCCAGCCTCCTGTTCACTAAAATCATTCTGAGAATCCTAATAGATACTGAATGAATGAATGAATGAATGAATGAATGAAGAAAACAAGATGTGCCTTCCTTCTAGTTATTATAAGAATGAACTGCACCTAAATGTTTTTGAGGGAAGGTGATTGCAACTGACCAGAACCCTTGGCTATTTTTAGAATACAATCTGTCAGAAGTTGAGCATAGAAGCAGAAGAGACCGAGGGACATAGGAATTCTGAGTAGGAAAATGGAGGAGGGAAATAGAGGAATGTATCAGAGCAGGCAAACAAGGAACTCCCCTTGGGCTTGACTTTTGATGACCTCCATCTTTACTAGTCTTGTTTCACTTTTCCTACCAGGCTATCCTGCCTCATAATAATCACTATTCAGTGACTGGCTTCCTTTTTTGTGTTCTCTTCATCACACTGTCTTAGTTAGGGTTTTACTGATGTGAACAGACACTGTGACCAAGGCAACTCTTATAAGGATGACATTTAACTGGGGATGGCTTACAGGTTCAGAGGTTCAGTACATTATCATCAAGGCAGGAACGTGGTAGTATCTAGGAAGGCATGGTGCAGGAGGAGATCTACATCTTCATCTGAAGGCTGCTAGCAGAATACTGACTTCCAGGCAGCTAGGACTAGAGTATTAAAGCCCACAACCTCAGTGGCACTCCTACTTCAACAAGGCCATACCTACTAATAGTGACACTCCCTGGGCTGAGCACATATCAACCATCATACACACTGATGTCCCCAGCCTCTGCTTCCGTGAGTCACTCTTCCTTTGGAGTCATTTACCATATACTGTGGGATCATGGTCAGACATGGTCAAGTACAGAGAGTTGTGATTTATTACATAGGGGTGTACCTAAATTAATGTGCATCAAACTATATGTTGTTTCCCTACTCAGTGTGTGATGTAAAGAAAATCTGTATTCTTCATGGATGTAGAAAGGCATGGCACATTATATAACAAGTTCCTAGGTAATCAATAATAAACAATTTCCCATGGAGGCTGCTAATTACATCCAACAGATGTTCAAAGAAGCAACATTCCATTGGAGCAGTAACCTGTCACAATGGAAGTGAGGTTCCTCCTTTTTTTATTTAAACTTGGAAAAATGATGACGAGTATGTGTTTAAATTTAGGAATGCAGGAGTTAAGGTGTAAAATGTCCAATTGCTCCAATTCGGATAAAAACATGTCAAATCAAATGCATCTGTGATTGCCTTGGCTTGAAAAATATGCATTTATTTATATTTTCTGGAGAAGTCTCTTTTTGTATGTGCCCTGCTGTGTTTGGCTTAAAAGCAAAGACTTCAAAATGGCTAAGGGCCAGACTGTGAAAAACCACCCTGGGAGCGTTTTTATTTTTCAATACTTAGTTTTTATTTCTGCGCTTCTATCTATGGTGACATAAGACTAGAAAGAGTTCGAGGTTTTGCTCTGGGGTCAGGGAGACAAGACAAAACAAGGGGAGAGAGTGGTCCTGACCCTGCTGAGAATCCTCTGCTGGGGAGTATCCCCAGGCAGCTTCAGACCGATTGTCCTTTCACATCCATCAGGCTCCTGATGACCCAACCCGCGATGTGCCTTCTTATATGTCAGCTTGTCTGGCATTTGCTCTGTGAAGGGTGGGTGAAAGGCAGCTACTGACATTTGCTTTGGACTAAGAGGGGAGAGAAAGGACCTTCCTGTCGAGTTCAGCCCGGAAACAGTGTTGTGTTCAGGAGCGTCTCTGAGTTCTCCTTCAAACCTACATCTGTGGTTAGCTCTTCACCTCATGTTTTCCCATCAGAAGGGAAGGAAATTAATGGCTTACATGTGTTTTTATTTAGTTAGTTTTAATTCTGGTTACAAGATAACACGTAAAGAGCTAAACCTGACAAACGTTTTAGACTAACCTGGGTGTGGCAGGGAAATTTTCACAGTAGAGATGGGGTGCCTCGGTTATACATTGCTTAAAGTCACTTTGGTCACCTTTAGATGCAGGGAATTTTTGTTTCAAGATATTTTGATCTTGCTGTGATATGGAAATGTTAGAACTCATTCTGACAGGAAGAGCCTTGCCCTGAGCCCATCTATAAATCCTCCTTTATAGCTCCTGCTGGTAATGAGAATATGTACCAACATAGGAGTTGCAGGGTGCTATTTGCTAACTAAAGAATAGTACAAAAACACAGGCTTTACCTTTCTGAGAGCCATAGATTCATCCTTAGAATGGACTTATAATAAAAGTTCACACAGATAGAATGAGCAGAATCTCCACCCCACAGACATTAGCTCCCTATAGGTTTCTGTAGGTTCTGCTTCCTTTATCTTCTGCCCAATGAGACATTTTCATTCCTGATTAAATTCAGTGTTGCCCCCCCCCAAAGAAAACTACTTCAACTTAACTTGAACATGTTTGTGTAATGACTTCTTTATGCCAAGTATGGTAATAAGGTTACCAATGTTGACCAACTAAGGTTGATTCATGACCTGGATTATGTACTTCCAAAGATTTGGGTGGGGAGCGGAACAGATGAAGTGGGGTCAGAATAAGAAAAGCGAAGCAATAGAAAGAAAATATAGATTTATATCCAAGTGATTCATATGATAGACACGGTTCCTGAAAGTTGTCCTCTTCTGCTGGACCTCACAAGTGCCCACTATGTGTGCTTCCTGTGTGATATGAGAACTCTGTATTTTTAATTTTGTGAACCTCTTGTTTTACACTGTAGTTGTCCCTGTCTATCATCAGAGGTCTTACAAAGCTCTTGTTTTAAAAGCTCTACATGAAAACACCTTTCCTGATCTCTCCCTAGCATAGCAGGGATAGGCTGTTGTGTTTTATAAAGAACTGTTATATAGCATGGGAGGGGAAGCTGAAATAACTAGGGAAAATGCAATATGAAAATAGGCATACCTCAGAGACCCATACTTGAAGATGTTGGCATTCGTGTTGTAAACACTGTACATTTAAACGCTATTCTTTGCTTCTCTCTGTCAACCTACATTTCTTTTTTTTTTTTTCTTTTTCTTTTTTTCGGAGCTGGGTACTGAACCCAGGGTCTTGGGCTTGCTAGACAAGCGCTCTACCACTGAGCTAAATCCCCAACCCTCAACCTACATTTCTGAGCAACTACCTGTGGAAGAAAAGAGTGTGTTACCCGCCTTATCCTCAGCTGGCACCAACATAGTCCTGCACCTAACTGAGGAAGTCAAGTCTACCCCTTCCCAAAGAATAATCTTAGACTGAGAGCTGCATATCACCAAGAATAGCTTCTAGTTGCTAGCTATGTTTATGAACTTAAATATTTATCATCCACTAGCATTCAACACTGGCCTTGAGTAGAATGAGTTAAAGTGAGCAAGTAAAGACGGCTGCCAAGTCTTTAGACCTTAGTTCTGTTCCCATAACCTACAGTGTGGAGGGAGAGTCCAACAGGGCACACATACACAAGCAAACAAAACAAACACATAAGTAAAAGAGCACAAAATAGCAGATGACCTACAAACAGAGCAGAACTTCCAGCTTAGCCCACTGCTGCTTTGCTTTGCATCAGTTGCAGGAAGAAGAAGAAGGAGGAGGAGGAGGAGGAGGAGGAGGAGAGGAAGGAGGAGGAGAAGAAGGAGGAGGAGAAGAAGGAGAAGAAGAAGAAGAAGAAGGAGAAGGAGGAGAAGAAGAAGAAGAAGAAGAAGAAGAAGAAGAAGAAGAAGAAGAAGAAGAAGAAGAAGAAGAGGAGGAGGAGGAGGAGGAGGAGGAGGAGGAGGAGAAAAGAAGAAGAAGAAGAAGAAGAAGAAGAAGAAGAAGAAGAAGAAGAAGAAGAAGAAGAAGAAGAAGAAGAAGAAGAAGAAGAAGAAGAAGAAGAAGGGTCCAGCAATCATCCTTGGGTCTGTGTGCTCTCTGTGCACCAAATGGTAGAGACCAGATGTTGGTGGATGTGTGAGTTGAATTGCCACTAAGATGCCGCCCAAGGATTTCTCCATATTGTCTGGGTTTGCTCTCAGTACTATGCCTCAGTTCCTGGGAGACAGACAATAGGATCCAAGACAGAACTCACGTGATCTCAGCTCTTGTCTTTTGCCTCAGCTCTTCCAGCATTCCACCTATTAAAATAAGGCACCGAGTTTAGTCCACACTCAGAGGAGAGGGCATTGCTTATTATCTTTGACTGGCAGTGTTGAGCATTCCTAAGGCAATGATGTTTCTTGTAGAACCATATCCATAGCCCAACAATCTCCAGTGCGGACAATGAGATCCAAACACTTACCTTCCTCTTCCCACAAAAGTTAGAATTGGCTAAATGACTTATTTCTGTGTGGCTTTGGATCCAACTCTTTCCCACATAATGTTCATCTGATCCTCAGGAATTTGATGAGGGAGTTTCTAAGATTAATCTCACATTAAAGAATGGAAAGAAAACCAGGATATCACTGAGATACACACTTAGTCAGCAACATGGCCAGAGTTCAGCCTTGCTCAGTCAAAACCCAGCATGCAATATTTCAGTGTAGTCTCCTATTAGCTATGTAACAGAGACATTGTGAGCTAATGCTGAGCAGAGGAAGACAGAGGAAGTAACAGAGACTCCCGGGGACAGGGTTGGAGAATCACAGAGGAAGGGTACATGGGTCCTGCTCCTTAGCCAAATGATAAAAATCAAAGAGCTGCAGCTCTTGTTCATTTGGTGTCATTGCTCTTTACGTATTGTCTTGCCCTCAAGATTTTTTGCATCACTACAAGTTTGAAAAAATATGTATATGCATGTTTATGTGTGTGCACATGTATGTGTATACATATATATATATGTATGCACATATAGGCATATAGGCATACATGTATGTGTCTATATGTATTATGTATATGTATATATGTATATAAATTATATGTGTATGTAATATATACGTACATATAGTCTATATGTACATGTTATATATAAGTATAAATATGTATGTACATGTGTACATGTGTGTGCATATATAACATACATATTCCTTTGCCTTTTAATTCATTAAGTCTACATGTTTGTTCTTTGTTTTGGGGTTTTCCGTGTACTTAATTTCTAACCTTGTCAATGATATGCTCAGATTAATTTTTTTCTTATATTGTACCAAGGCCTGTGTAAACCAGATGAAACCTGGATTCCTTGTGCAGTGATTTTATTATTTGAAAAGTCATTATGGCTTTATCTGAACACTTTATTTCAGTTGAAGAACCTCGAAATCCTTAGTGTTGAGCTATGCTACACTTGCTGACTCCCTGCATGTTTTCCAAAGGCATCTCAAGAACTAGAGTCTGAAATGTCAGCCTTCAGAGCAGCAGAGAACATCACCTCTAGTTACGAACAGGTTGGGGCAGATTGGGCTTCAGACACTGTCCTTGTTAATTGAATGAAGTTAGGTAGCTGTGAAAGGAAAACAAATCAAGGCCAATACATCACACTGCTTTTCAGTATGGTATAATTTATCTTAAAGAAACTCTGATCAGGGATTCCTCAGAGACAGTGTCATGCCAGGCAATGCCAAGCCAGTCATACAAGCAAATGCATGCTCATCTTGAAACAAGTATTTCATTAAGAGAGTAATAGATTTTTTAATTGGATTTTTATTTACATTTCAAATGTTTTCCCCTTTCCCACCCATCCTTCCTGTCTCCCTGCCTGACATTCCTCTATGCTGTGGGTGGCTGGGAGATGTCTAGACTTGGCAAGACCAAGGGCTTCTACTCCCTTTGGTGCCCATCTTCTGCTACATATGCAGCTGGAGCCGTGGGTCTGTCCATGTGTACTCTTTGGATGGTAGTTTAGTCCCTGGGAGCTATGGTTGGTTGGTATTGTTCTTATGGGGTTGCAAAACCCTTCAGCTCCTTCAACCCTTTCTCTAACTCCTCCAATGGGGACCCTGTTCTCAGTTCAATGGTTGGCTGAGAGCATTTGCCTCTGTCAGGCTCTGGCAGAGACTATCAGGAGACAGCTGTATCAGGCTCCTGTCAGCATGCACTTATTGGCATCAGCAATATTGTCTGGATTTGGTGGCTGTATATGGGATGGATCACCATGTGGGGCAGTCTCTGGGTGCCGTTTCCTTCAGTCTCTGTTCCACACTTTGTCCCCATATTCCCTCCTATGAATATTTTTGTTTGCCCTTGTAAGAAGGATTGAAGCAACTACACTTTGGTCATCTTTCTTGAGCTTCGTGTGGTCTGTGGATTGTATCTTGGGTAATTTGAGCTTTTGAGCTAATATCCATTTATCAATGAGTGCATACCATGCATTTTTTTGTTTTGTTTTGTTTTGTTTTTTCTGATTGGGTTACCTTACTCAGAATGACATTTTCTAGTTCCATCCATTTGCCTATGAATTTCACGAAGTCATTGTTTTTAATAGCTGAGTAGTAATCCACTGTGTAGATGTACCACATTTTCTGTATCCATGCCTCTGTTGAAAGACATTGAGTTCTTTCCAGCTTCTGGCTATTATAAATAAGGTTGCTATGAACATAGTGGAGCATGTGTCCTTGTTATATGTTGGAGCTTCTTTTGGGTGTATGCCCAGGAGAGGTATAGCTGGATCCTCAGGTAGTTCTATGTCCAATTTTCTGGAGGAACCTCCAGACTGATATCCAGAGTAGTTGTACCAGTTTGCAATCTCACCAGCAATGGAGGAGTGTTCCTCTTTTTCTACATCCTTGCCAGCATCTGCTGTCACCTAAGATATTGATCTTAGCCATTCTGACTGGTGTGAGGTGGAATCTTATGGTTGTTTTGATTTGCATTTCCCTGATGACTAAGGATGTTGAACATTTCTTTAAGTGCTTCTCAGCCATTCAATGTTCCTCAACTGAGAATTCTTTGTTTGGCTCTGTACCGAGAATAATCATTTTAATTGGGATTTTGCTCTTAATTATCAATACTTCAAATACTTCATCTCAAAATGTGTGAAGGAATGCAAGACTGATAGGCAGACAGCAGGCTGACAAGAGAGCCCTGTGGTGCCACCTTGGCCGTAGGTGCCCTTGACTCAGTCATACATCAGACAACCCAGAGTGCTCAGTTCCTCACCATACTACACAAGTGATTTTGAGCATTTAAAAACATACTCCGTCTGTTCTGAATACATGAGCCCAGAATTATGTTCCTCTGGGAAATACATTGGAGGTTTGATTCTTAAGTATTAAAATTAAAACATTCCAAGATCTGTGTTCCCTGATGGACTGTGATTTCAGTAGTGCAGCCTGGCTGGGTCCGCATGTGTCTTTGGAATGAATTAGCCATACTTAGCAGTGAGGCATTATCTTCCCAGCATGGGAACAGCTCTCTGTTAGAAAATGTTTGAGCAAATGTTTTCTTCATCCAATGTGTTTCCCTGTGTGGAGGGATGTTTCTCAGCAGCGGTGACCGGATCCACTTTGTTTAGGCTGTGACACCTGTGTCTAGCTCTCAGGAAATATGCCATATGGAAAATGAGTCCACCTTTCCAGATGGCAGAACATTCTATGTCACGTGTAAATGGGTTTCCAAGAAGGCTCTTCTGAGGAGTCCTCCATTTATAGGACCCCATTTTATAAATAAATCATTTTATTAAAAAAAACTCATAGTTATGAACCACAGTAAAACTAAGAGATAAAAGAAATAAGTCATAAGACAGAATCCTAAAGCACAAGGAAGTAAGTGTGCCTGAGGCTGAGGTAGTCTTCATTGTTGAATCTACTAGGAATCTGTCCACTAATCCCTAGAGTAGTGAACAGGGATTTAGCAATGATGTCCTTGCTCAGTGCAAAGACTAGATTCTTAAACAGCTGCTCAGGTCTAGGCACACACCACGCTCTTATCACTGTGACGGAAGGAAAATACAGCAAGTTATCAGTTGCGTTTGTGAGAAACAAGGCTCTCATCACAAGGGAAGCCAGGCTTAGATCTTCTCTTTCCAACGTCCTTTAGGGCACAACAAGGCAAAATGGAAACTTTTGACCTCAGAGACAGACAGCCTGTGATCAGTTCCACAACTTCATCGTTCTGTGACCTTGGGTAGATGATGAACTTCATATTTTTTTTTTAAATCTCTAATCAGGACTGATACTTTATCAGCTTCAGGGCACACTTGCTATTCTGTTTGAGAAGACACTTGGAAAGCACTGAGTGTAGGCACTGGCATATAAGCACCAGAAAAATGAGGTCTGCTGCCATTACTGTTTGTAGCATTACAATGTTTATAACACACACACACTATATGTATATATATATATATATATATATATATATATTCATTCATTGGATAACTTGAGAGTAGTGTAGTAGAAGCCTTTCTTCTTGTCATGAGTTTAAATTTCTAAAATCAAAATATGGGATTTGAATGACACAGCCAGCAAGGTTCTGCTGTCTCTCAACTTCAATGGCCTCCACTGATATACAGATCAGAGAATGACATCTCAACTTCAATGGCCTCCCTAAAGAGTATCAGTTACACGGACAACAGTGCAGCCTATAAGTCCGTGAAGTTAGCAATCAGCAATGCTTTGTTCAGATGTATCCCCTAAGAAATTAAAAACAAATCTACTATTCGATGTCAGATTGACACTGCTTTAAGTGTCTTGGGTTTGAGTTTTCTAAAGGGTCTAACCATATGAATAAAAAAAAATGCCTAAAATCCTTATAGAGAAGGAGGGGAAAGCTATTGAACCCAGTTGTATATTTTCTAAGGTAGATGCAATGTGGTCATTCTTTTTAAATAAGGAACTGAACACCTACAAAGTTTCTTTCCATGAATGATATTGAGCTATGAGTCCACAGTTTGCCTAGAATATGTGAATAAAAACGTTTTTAATTTAGAAATGGTTTTGTAATAACATATCAGAATGTTGCAATAATGTCACATTCTACAACTAATTATCAAATTGAATATAAATAAAATTTTAAAGTGCTCATTTAGATTGATCGAGACTGCCTTATGAAACAATTATGAAATAATTTTTTAAAACAAAACAAAACTCAATGAAAACAGTTTTGGGTCTACTAACACGTTCTTTTCTACACATGCCTTTGGTCAGAGAATTTGTGTTGAGATGGCGGTTAACCTGCCCAGTCTCTTCTCCCACTGAGCAGATATCTTTGCCAAGTGTTTCATACTGAATAGAGAGACTTACCACACATTTACTAAGGAATATGTCCAACATATATACACTGAGCTATATACATATATACATATATATACACATATACACATATACACATATATACATATATATATACATACATATATACATACATACATATATACATACATACATACATACATACATATACATATAGTCTGCATGAGCTAGAGGTGCTGAGAACCCGCCTCTTCCTCCTAACTCTGGCCAGCACCTATCTTCCGTAGGCTGTCATCTACCACTTACAATAGACCCTAAGGTTCTCCTTAGGACTCTTCCTGATGACTCCAATTCTAATGGAAAGCAGAGAAATCTGCTCAAGTGGACAACTGGACCCATGGATTAGTTTCACAAATACTTACTGAGCATCAGGTGCTCTAAGGTCTGACATAAATGTCAGCATCACAGAGAGGATAACACATCTCGGGTGCAATGTGGCTCGGATTAATGTGCATTCAGAGTAGAAAACCATATAAGGCAAAGGTGATGAGAAGAAAAAAGAAAGTCCTGTTAGTGACTGATGCAGAGGGAGCGGGAAACACACAAGCACACAACCACACTGCCTCTGATGATCTGAGCATCCGTGCTCTGTGATAATGTGATATGTGATCCAACCCTTGAAATCAGTAAACATGCACGCGATATGGTTACCTGGAGAAAGACGATCGATCTCTCCTTGTAAGACCAATTCCAAAGCATGGACACCATAAAGTAAAGGTTTTGACTAGATAAAACAAAAGTTAATTTTTCACTAGATTTTTTTTTCTGGTAGCATTGCCCTTGACAGGCACATGGGCAAATGGTGTCTGCCTGGTTTCTGTGAAGCTGCCATTCAAGGTATAGCATCAGGACTGGGGGTGAATATTTGGGAAGCGTTCCTGTTGAGTTGAATTGCTCCGACAGGCAGAGACATGCTGCAACTGCCTGGCTGCAACTGCCTGACAGGGCCTGAGTTTTCAGTGGCTCAGATCTTTAGAAATTAGAAAACATGATGGCTCAGCAAAAACTATAAGAAGTTTTCACTAAAGACAAAGATGGGGATCGGTGAAAGTTCATTTTCATAACACAAATCTTACTGAGAAGCAAATCACACTTGTGGGTGTGTGAATGTCTGTATACTCAGGAGAGACAGAAATATTTACTATCAAAGTGATGGGGCATAGGATTTTACTCGCGCTTTATTCTTATAGTGTTGACTGACTTTTTAAATAATTGTGTATTATTCTTTCTAGATAGCAGCAAAAGCTACTTCCATTTTAGACGTCCACCCATTCCTAGTCTTGGGCTCGGAATACAATCTGTTCTCATTTATAATTGTATTGAACAGCCAACCACTGACTATTTCCCTGTGGTGAGCTTTTGCATGTTTTCCTAGATCCCAAGTCAATTACACAATTCAATACCTTTGATGTTTCCTCTATTATACAAGAGTAAAAGTTCTGGGAAGAAAATAATTTCAGTGGCAACGAGCCGGCCTCAGCTGGAGCCCATTGTACAAACCAACACCTACACATCCTGTTTGTCCTGTTGACACAACAGAGAGTTTGATGGATTTTTTCAGGGACACAGGATGACTTGCTGAACATAATTCCTAAATTGTGCATAGAACACACCATTCTACTGTGATTTGCTACCTTTCTGTGTCTGAGACCACTATGTGTGTCTCTCTGTGTATGAGTTTGTATAGCAATGGTTTGAGCCATGAGACCATGCCCACCTACCATGTAACAATGTTCTTGACAGTAACTCCCATTTCAAAGATTGCCCCATAAAACTGCTTGCTTCCCTTATAAATATTTTAGAGGGAATATCTGAAAAGGTTCTCTCACCCTCACTGTATACAAAATACCACTTAAGGTTGGTCTTCATTTAAGTATGTCTTAAAATATCTCAAACAGGCATCAAACCAAAAGAAGGAAGGTGTAGGGTAATATACAGACTAAGTAGGTTGTATTTATTTGTGTGCATGTGCATAAAATGTATATGTATATATGTTGTGCTATGTTGTATATAATGTATATACAATATATCAATATATTGTTGTATATGTCCACAACATATATATGTTGTTTACATGTATGCATATGTATGTGTAGGTATGTGTATAGATGTATAATATATATTATGTGTAATATATACACATAAATATACACGCACATAGCACAATGAGGCTATGAATTTGCGAGGGAACAAAGGGGTACATGAAAGAGGGGTCGAGAGAAGAAAGGGAAGAGGAGAAATGTTATGATTTTATTTGATATTAAATATTATATATTATTATTATACATTATACATTATACATTATACATTATACATTATACATTATATATTATATATTATATATTATATATTATATACTATATATTATATATTATATATTATATATTATATATTATATATTATATCTATATTAAATAGATATTATGAACAAGAGGAAAGATGGGGCAACTTCCATAGGAAACCCGGTCCCTGTTACTTATGGGACGTTGGCAGGCTCTGAGAGCTTGTTCTAAAAGAACCAGTTGCCATTTTGAGAACAAAAATGCTAACATATGAAAGGAGATGTGCCTTTCTCTATACCAGGAGGGTGGGTTTGATATACATGACCTGCTCTGGTTAGATGGGGAGCTTAGTGCAGGAAGGTAACCTCTGGCTTTATGGTTACTTCCGTCCGTCCCTCCTTTACTGAGATTCTTTTTACTGCCCCTACCCCACTCGCCCCAAACTATGTTGGAATCTTGCAATATCTGCCACATTTTTTATATTTTCATTTTTTTTTTGGTACAAGTATCTAAGAGCTAAATATGTGAACCAGAGCCTCTGGGATACCCACAATCGAAGCAGACAGCACGGATGGTATGCTCTATTAATAAGTGGGAAACACTCCGAGAATGGCAGCCGACAGATTCTGTGGCCATCTGTAGAGTGGGACCCTCCTTCTGCTGGTGTGAAAATAGGTGGAATTCTTTGAGCCCTAACTTTGTTTTTATTTGCAGTTAGTTGCTATGATTTTTACCTCTGTGTCACTCAGGTAAGGTAGACACTTGGGAGAGTTACGTATTAAGACATGGTTATTTGGACCGAGGAGTTTATATCTTAAGCCATGGCCAATGAAATGGAACAGGTTTAAAATGTGCACTGGCAGCAAAGCCATTCCCACTATTGTGAAAATAAGTATCAGCAATGGAGCTGGGCGCTCTTAATCTGAGCTATTTTAGCTGGATATGAAATCAAATTCAGGTAGATGATGGGTCATGGACAGCAGTGATGTGCAGAGGAGGTCACATCATCTTCACTTGGCTACCAGTAGCACTGCCAGCTTAGTGGCAATTGTAGAAAACATGAGTTTCCACCCTCAGAGTCTTGTGCGCCTAAATGATTTTGCTAAGGGCCTCATCATATAACGTTATTATAATTAGGGAGCAGAAGCAAGGGTCCTGATGGAAACTTTAGAAAATGTGGGTCTGAAGCGAGGAGATGACTGGATGGATTCTTATCTACAAGACTCGGTGCACAGCTTGAGCAGTGGCTGTGGCTGCAGAGGACTCTGAATTTCCATACCCTAGGCACTGCTATCTAAACAAGGTGCTTCTAGAAATTAGCCTTTGCTCTTAGACACTTGAGCTTACAGTAGTGTCATGGAAGGAACTCACTCCGTTTCTATTGTCCAAGTATGTGTTTTTAGCTTTGTCTAATGGCTCTAATTTATTCGCCAACATGCCAACTGTCTGACACAGTGCTGGATGTCTCTCTACTCTGCTTTTTGTCCTTAGTTCTCACTGGAAACCTTGCTAAAATCAGTAGCAATAACTGCACCTCAGCCTGGAAGCTGACACACGCTGAACTTAGTTGTCAGGCATCGGCAAATCACACTCTGCTAACAAAAGGCATCCCAGAGACTCCTGATGGACCCACAAATGCTTAAGAAAGAAGTGAGGAGGGCTTGCTCGAGCCTTTGAGAATATCTCTGCCACTTAAAACATGAATCGTTTTTGTTCTAAACCCTTTTAGAGTTGAAAATATGCAAAATGTTTCACCGTACTCATTATTGTTGCAAGCAGACATTTTCCCCAGTGATTGATAGACAGGCTGATAGTTCACTTTTCAAGTAGCAGTCTATAATTTAAACAGCTGTATTGTCTTTCAAACAGCAGACAGGTTTGTTCAGTGCATCATACTTAAGGCAACAGAATGGCTCACAACAGCGTCCTGGATGCTGCATTCCATTCAAAATGGCTCTAACATTTTAGAAACGGAGGCGTTAATGAACTCGCTTGTCATTGACATAAGAATAGCATACATAACATAAAAACTCTTGCCTTGCAAGGCAGGCGTGGAAATGTTCGTGGAATCCTTACTCTTCACCTAACATTATAAAATCATTACATCCGTCTTTGTATGTTTGCTTACTGTATGAGGGTGATACTAGTCATGATAAGAATATTTGTCAAAATGCTCGTGGGATGACGACTGTAGTTGGAATCTCAGTGATGCAACCTCCAGCATCCTTTCTGTGAACAGAGAAGAGGGACAACAAGGAGACTTTATTCCTTTCTAATGGTACAGCAACATGGTTCTCTGCTAACTAACGGCAAGGGTGAGACTATGCCCTGGGTTACCATGACTTCCTCTCGGCCATGTGTCACTTTTCCTGCTGCTGTAGAGGTAGGTTCTGTCGGCATTCTGCGTGCTGACAGGCTATTTTGCAAATGACTTTTGACACTGACTGTATCATATGAGCGGTGACTCAGGAGAGTTTCTAGAACTCAGGCAATCAAGGAACACTCCAGCTTACTAGATAACCCCTACTCCTAATCAGAATCTAATTGTGCGTGTGTTATCGTGTTTTGGAAATATTTCATTTCTATGTTTTGTATCACAATCACGGGCTAATTACATATAATTCAGAGGGATTCATATGAAATGTTATGAAAACTAAACAATAGCAGTTGAGCTCTTGCAAAATTAATTTAAGGCTTGGAGACAAATGGAAGCAATTATCTAACCTAAAGGGGAAATTTTCTTAGTTAAATTTCTTATCAAAATGATGCTCTCCCTGGTCAGGCATGAGGGTCTAACAATAACCTCGATACTCAGGGAGATAAGGCTGGATGACTGAGAGTTCAGGCTTGGCTACAAAACTCTGATGCCATAAATAAATAAACAAATGAATGAACAAATGAATGTAGAGGACATACCACTTTAAATATTAAAATATATCCCCGAAATGAAATTCTAACCTTTAGAATACTTAACAAAATACATCATTGTTGATGCAGGATGCATAAAATCACAAATGCTTCAAGAGTCGACTTCCCATGTGAGCTCTTACAGAACAAAATGTATTTACTACTTTCTATTTATTAAATGCCAACAATATTCGGGCAACTGAAATTTGCCTCTGGCTTTTCTTGTGACCTGGAAACGTAACTAAAATTTTAATTGTGGTGAAAATAGTCCATTTAAATTTATCTCCGGATTTTTCTAACAACTTCTATTGAGCCAGTATTCATAAAACATGTTGAAAAAGCAGAAAGGAGAGGAATAGATAAACAGCAATTTGTATAATTCATAAGCTGGCATTTGACTCTTGATTGCTGACATTTCATTACACACACTACTCCTCAAACAGAGAGGAGCCAGGAATAAAAGCCTTGGTCCAAAATATCTCGGCAGCATCACGTTTACCATTCTGCGTATTGAGAGTTCAAGCAATTTTTCAATTAAAGTGGATAGTAATTTAATTATTTGGAGAAGTAATATTTTCTCACCTTTGATTAAGTCGATCACTTCAGCGCTTTCAAATACTTACATTATTTCTTCAAATGATATCAAGCTGTAATAGGCCATGTGCAGAAGATCAAAAGCTCAGCACATATCTCCTTTTCTTCCTCTCTCCCTAGAAATGCAATTTATTTAGTTTTACTTACATGCAGAATTCTATTGTCGTGTTGCCAGTGCAAGAAAAGGGCAAAACTAAAAGGGCATTTTTTCCTCCACAATTTATGCAGTTGGATATTTAAAAGGTGACACACCAGAGATTGCCCAGTAAAATTTATTTGCATTGGCTTGCATTTTGCTACCCACGAGTAACAGGTTTCTACATATGAAACAGTGTTCACCAACACACAGAAATGGCCAGCCCTGATCTTTTCTTATCACCTCTAGGGTGAAACCATCATATCTCAGTGACTTAATCTTGACCAATTCCCTGGGGCCTGCCTGGTTTTGTTTGTGCTTTTGTTTTTGTTGTTTGTTTTATTAGGCTAGCTTAAGCTGTTTCCCTTTCCCAGAGGTTGATTTTCGGTCTGAGTCATTTACGGTCGTCATGGTAATGCTTCTCCACTCATTTACTGAGATCCTGTACCACATCCACACACACTGTCATATTACATAAAGAGAGGGGGATCAAAATTGCCTAAAGTAACATAGGTCGTTAATTTATTTAGTGTATTAATTGCTGTTAAGCCTCTCTGGGCCTTATTCTCCACTAAAGTGGATGTTTATCAGCAGTGGCCTCTGTAGATGCTTCTGGATGTTATCGGGGATGGTTGAGACGGGAGAGAAGAGCACGATGTTCATGTTGGCTCACTTCAGGAAACAACTGAGGGAAAGCCCTTGATGGACGGACAGTGTTTTATTAATTAATAAATATAAGAAAATAAATATTACAGGAAAGCAAGAAAAACTACCCACGGATGTTTCTTTCTCAGATTTACTGATTCAGTCTTTATTGTACCACACCACAGAGCAACACAGGTGATCTCCTCACGGACTTTGCTGTCCCGTGGGACAGACCTGTGACGAAGTCCCATAGGTTTCTCCTCTGCTCACAAGATGGTTCTATTCACGATGAAGTAAGGGATGAGAATTTTGTTAATAAAAATCCAGATGAGCACAACTATTGGGTTGTTGAATCAGAGAACACATGTCTCCTTCATTCCTAGGCAAATTTCTGGAAAATTCGAAATCCCAGACTCATTTGTGCGATGTTAACATCCCCCGTCCCCCAAACCCATGATTCCCTTCACAGCAGAATCAAATGTTCTGCTTTCTCCCATTACTGGATAAAATCTGCCTGGCGCAGCATTCATTATTTCTTTCATTTTTTTTTCCCTCACTCCCCTCCACCCAAATCAAAGAACTGAACTGAACTTCTGGTCACAATTACTATCTCTGACGTGACATTTGTATTTTAATCTTATACTCTCTGCGACGTTGCAGAGATTAAATCGCACTGCAGTAACTTTGGAGCGGGACTGAACTGAACGGAGTGGCCTGGAAGCTGCAGTATTTTTATCTGTTGTTAGATTGAGTCTCCATAGACTGGTTATTGATTTTTGAGCTGCCTCACATTTGAGGCCTTTGCTCTCCCAGAATGCACACCCGAGCCAGAAGAGCCATGTAGACAGATGACTTTATAAGCCTGTGATACATCTCCTTTCCAGGGCTTTCTTCCACCTCAACCCTCAGAGCCACTGGGAAAACCACTGAAAATCTGACTAAGCTCAGCTTCCTACCATCAGTACGAATCCTGGGGATATCTCCACACAGTGACACGACACATTCTCAGGAGGACTCAGATGTTTCAACCTCTGTCTACTTGGGTTCCATTGCAGAGTCAACCAACATGCCCCATGTCTAGATCAAACCTATTTGAAGAGAACCAATTGCATCTCTACTACATATATACATACATTTTTGCATCATTATGCTATAAATAAGGTAAAGGTATTTTGTCTACAGTGTTGGGAGTCACAAGTAACCTGGTATGACTCTGTATACAGGTTATACGTACATATTCCACTGTCTTATACAACAGAACTGTATCTGGATTTTGATATTCGTGGACCAGATGCTATCTGCATGGAAAGATGGTTGAATTCGGAGGCAAGAGTCTGAGATAAATTTAAGATATTTTCCCCTGTGTTTGGAAAAATGGCTCAGTGGTTAAGAACAGGCACTGCTCTTGCAGACCAAGGCTCAGTTCCAAGCACCTATGCTGGGTGCCTTCTGGACTCCATGGGTCGGTAGACCCCATGTGCATGTAACTTCCCTGTCTATACACATAATTAGAAATAAATCTTTTTAAAAATCTTTAGTATATATTTTTTCAAGTTGAAAGTTTCAAGAGACTCCTTCAACCTGTTTCTGATGCACAGATCTCCAGAAGTACATTACTATAGCATCTACCGTGGTAACTATAAAGCACTTCCCTTCTCCTTCCATCAGGATGTCTTAGGTACTTATCTATTCATAATTCTAAGCCATGTTCTTTCTCTGAACATGGAGTCTATGCCGTGTAGTCAGGCACTGTGCAGTGCTGGGAGGAGTCACTGTGGGTGAGTGGCAGGGGCCTGTGGTGATGTGGAGGCACCTTGAGGAACGTTCCTCACATTTTATAATAATGCGTGCTCTGAGTCTTGGTAAAGGAGATGCCCAACTCAAGCCATCTCTGTGTGTTACGTTTAAAAATACGTTCCTAAATCACACCTAGAGATAGCCTCCTTCCCATAAATCGATAAATATACATGTTCAATAGAAGTGACTGCAAAGGAACAAGAAATAGGATGGTATTCTATGGGAATGCAGAATCTCCTGCTCTCAGAGTTTGGATCTACAGAGAATTGAAGCCGGCTACAGACACACTAGGCTTAAGTCTTTGTTGACACCCATGACTGTGAGTGGTAATATTCACAATACATTCTGTAGAGCCATATGCTGTTACCAGCCTGTGAAGTTGGGAACATGATGATCCAACTCTTTAAAGAAGAAATTAGATCTGAAGTCCAGCATTGTAAATGATGGAACCGAAGTTCCAGGAACTTTCTGGAATGTCTGGACCATGGGAGACTAGAATTTCCCTCTTCTTTCAGCCAGTTCTAGTGCTCGTGAACCTTGCTTATCAGTAAGCACAGAATGAATGGAAATGTTCCCCTCTGTCCTTGTCGCCTCCTGGGGTAGCTGTGCCCTTGAAGATTCTCAACGTCTGCATTAGATGCTTTAGAGCACTATTTGAATCTCACTTCCATCGAAGACAAACATTCTGGTGCTAAAAGTATGCACAAAAGTAATGGAATACATGCTTTGCCTGAGATTTCAGAGAATTGATATTGTCCCCGACAGAGTGGGTTTTGTGAAGTCAGTGATTAAATTAATTAAATACCATGCAGAGTGTTTATGAGGTCAGTATGTGGTAATGACAGAAAAGAATAAACACAAAAAGTGATGCTCTGCTATTCCTGGGTATTTATTCTCCTTGACTATTATCCAAGAGCAGATGGCAGAGCCTGTCAGCTGGGTTATGGGGCCCCTGCAAGCAGGAAGTAGGTGATGATAAATGTCTGGTAATTTCCCAGAGTGGAGCCACTGTGCAGAGGCTGCGCTGAGATGAATAGATGTGAGTATCGTCTCTGGAATCTCCTCCAATAATTCATTTTTTCCTTCAAGTAGACAAAAGGCCAATGTCTTGTCCTTTGGCTCTATGAAATCTCAAGAAAGCTGACAATCATTTGCTTGCTCCTTAGGTAAAATTTGTGGCTGAGATTTTACCTCACATTTCTTACAAGATTAATAAAGTTTTTATTTCCCTTGTCGGGCACATGGTTTTTTGGAGCATTTCACTCTGCTCAACTGGCCCCACTGGTGCTGGTTAGTCTGCCCGGCTGCTTAAAAATAACTTTTAGTGGTTTTCTACAGTTTATTTGTATCTATTTTCAGATGGAATAAAATAGATTTATTATTTGGTTTAAGACTTGCTTGTTAAGAGTCTTTTCAAAGAAATGTTAGGTGTGGGACTTCAGGAAGCATAACATATATCTATTTTGTCTGAAGGGGACTGGGGCAGTACCTAGTTAAGTCTTTGAAGGATGAAGAGTTCAGATCGTGGTTTCATCAGTGTTCATATAGTCCAGCTTTTATGCAAATTAGGATTGTCTGTCCTGTACAATTACTTTTAATTATTTTAAAATCCAGCAGGAAGTGGGAGGTGGATCCTTAAGAACCGGCACCCTAAAGTTAAATAGTATTAATGATGATAGTCCTCTTCATCATGGTCATGAGATATAATGGAAGAAAGGACAAACTCAAACTAGCACACAGGGCTGAGTCAGAGTACAGACAGATGCACTTCAGAGCACCCTCCCCGTCAACTGAACAGGCACCAGAATACAGACACTTGCTGATGTGGGCATGACCTGGTCACTACCATAAGTGCAAAGCACAAACAGCTCAGCAGCACAAGAGGCAGTTAACAACCATCATGACTTAACATTATCTAATACCGTGTAGCACAGCCGACTGGCTCAAGGGCAATGGCGTAAAGGCCACTGCTGTTCCTGTGTCGCACATTCCTCAGGGTTTCCTCCAGGTTTTAACTTGAGATGCTTAACTGCAGCAACAGTGGGTCAAATGATGGGAAAGGCAGGGATTTCCAAGGTTCAGAAGAAAAAACAAATTCTCGAGACTGTCCAGTGTTTAAATAAATACTTTCAATGACTGACTGTAAGCACCTGGCTTGGCTTGTAAGTAGAGGTTTTAGGTGATTTGCTATTTTAAAACAGCTGCCAGCGGACCTCTTAAATGATGTGAGACCTATATGATTTTCGTCTCTACTTTGTATATATTTATCCTGATCTTCATTTCACAAGTGATTATTTTACTGACATTTTATTCATGTGTGTCATTTAATATGCGTGTGTGAGTGTGTGTGTATGTGTGTGTATGTATGTGTACGTGTGTGTATGTGTGTTTATGTGTGTGTTGTTTATGTGTGTGTTTATGTGTGTATGTGTTTATGTGTGTGTATATGTATGTTTAATACTTTTAAAAACATACAGAGGAGAGTTGTCTATTGGAGAATTCATGGGATGTTTGTTTGGGTTCTTTTTGTATCTTAAAGCTAAGCATTTTGCATATCACTGACCACCGATCTTTCCAAGTTTAACCTAAGATCCTGATTTGAAGCTTGGCCTGCCGTTTGGTCCTTTTGCACGGAAGATAGGATGGCATTAAGGCGATTATTTCCTTCTTGGGGTTGAGATGTAGAAAATCTTCCTTTTCAAGTAAGAGACAGCTCTTAAGGACAATTCTTCAGCTATGTCTGTCCTCTCTCGGAGGAAAAGGACAAGAACGGTGTCAGGCACATTAGCTCATCTGCCCTCCCTGCAAACCTGGAGAAATGTCTCCTGCTCCCAGGTGCCCCTGCGCATGTCTGTTGCGGTTGAGGTGAGGGCTCACAGAGCGTTTACTTAAGTCTCCATAATGGATCCCAAGTCTAAGTGAGGTGTTATTTTTGTTTTGTTTTGTTTTTTCTTTCTTTGTTGTTTTTTTAATTCCTCTTAGTCTGTCATTTGTGTTGTATTTCATCACCATTCGTAACACAACTAAGAACACAAAAAGTCCTTATTGTGTAGAAGTAGATCATACACATTTCACTAAACTATGCTTCAGAAATTACAATTGGTCTGTACTTGGGCAGAGAAGCTTAGCCCTCATCTACCCAATTCACAATGCTCTCTCCTTCTGCTACAGAGGTCCAGGGACACAGTGAAAGAGGCAGAGAGGAGAGGGAGGAGTTCACAGTGAAGGAGACCCAGAAATCTTCCCGCCACGTGAAAATCATCCCTTACTTAGATGCATTACTGAGAAAGGCCAAGCCGTTCATGATGGATGGCAGCTGCTAAAAGCTTCCAGAGAGAGGAGCAATGTGACACCCAGAGACTCAAAGAGCAGAAAGCTTCAGGTTTTTCAGCAATACCAAGAGAAACAGCACAGCAGCAGGGCAGTGTGGGCAAGGCTGTGTGATGGGGCAGTGTTATGGGGCAGTGTGGGCAGGGCAGTGTGATGGGGGAGTATGGGTGGGGCCGTGTGGGCAGGGCAGTGTGGGTGGGGCAGTGTGGAGCATAGACTTGGTCTCTAAGTGTTCTTGACACCACTCTCTTCATTTTCCACATAGGGAGAATATTCACCACTAAGGAATTACCCCTCTAATTCTTTGTTCTTAAGTGTAAATTTCTTTACTTAGGCTACATATTTTCTTATATTTAAAATTTACTATATATATATATTATTTGAAAATTTCTTTAAATCTACTGCCAAGCAAAACTTTAAAATAGAAATGCTATACAACTATGGATTAAAGAAGAAGCTTGTGTCAATTTTGGTCTGCCTAACTGTACTTCTTAACACAAATTCAATTTACACTTCACTGTGCATATAGTATAATGTATATGCAATCACATAACAACATACAGTTTTGCATTTTCCTGTGTTTTATCTTGGCCCTAAGTCCTTTTGATCCAGAACGCCCTCAGTATTTGAGACCAGACAATTTTTACATGCTCTATATAGTCTAGACTATGGTCTATAACAGCTGTAATTATTATAGATTTGGAAGAAGACTGAGTTTATTAATTAAAACATAATTAAAAGAAAAAGCAGGAACCACCATGTAGAAGCAGCTGGTAGTCAAACATTATGAAATAAGACCCTTACAGAGTCCAAGAGTGTCCATTAGAGTATGCAGAATAAAGGAGTGGACAAACCACCATGTGTTGCAGGCTCAGAACATCCAGCAGGAGTTGACTGGAGAAGCTGAAGCTGTTCCCTAGAGCTCTTGATTAAGCTTCCTCTCCATGGCTGAACTTTCAGCATTCTGTTCCCAATGCAGGCATGTTCCTATCATTGAATCAACAGTTGTAATCCATGTCTGGAAAGGCTTACCTCCTCCCTGTTGTCATGTGGTTTTACTCTTAGGCTATGTTGCTGTTATTTTCTCCATGTCACATAATTATGGGGCTTAGCCTATCTCCAGTCTAAGGATATTAGATCAAATATGCTTGGGTGTGAGAGAGGAGAGACCAACCTCAATTCCAGAGCTAGCCTCTTAGTGTGGTTAGACAGTATGTGATAATGGGTTGTAGGCAACCTTTCACCACTCATTTCTTCCTCCTTAAACAACCTAGTGCTTGTTTGGTACTTGAAATAGTTGTTTTATGAGGTGTTTGTGTGTTTCCCAGTAGTCTTATCCTAATGATGACAGGACTGAGGACATATATAGGCCCTTGAAATTTTTGTTATCTATTCATAGTAGGCTCTTAATAGGTTTTGAGGTTATTTCTTTGGGATTTGTGTAGTTCATAGTAATTCTTAGATATCATGACTCAGCTAAAATTCCAGTCATGTTCCTAATTTTGTATGTAATGTAGAAGGGGTGCCTGAGGCGATGGAGGGTCCTTCAACAGTGAGGCATTGACGGTTGTGTGAGAAGCAAAGAGCACTGCTACAGTCTTGCATGAGGGGATGGGGCTTCCCCCTCACCCCCAGTTAAGGCTTGCATGAGAGGATGGGGCCCTGTTATAGGCTTTCATAAGGGACATGAGGATAGTTAGCAAGAGAATATCCCACAACCATGGAAGAAGATGAGGATGGGGATTGTGTAGGAGGAGAGAATTGATCAAGTTTGCTTATAGAAAAAGAGTCGTCAGATCCCAAAGACTTCTTGCAGGGAATGCAGGGGTTTTGTTTTGTTTTGTCTTGTTTTTGTGTCATTAAAACTTTGTCCCATATGGAGATAGAATAGTCTATTTACTTTGTTCATAATTTGAGTATCTTTACTTTTACATAATTTTTAGCTACTACTCAAGGTTTTATAGGTCGAATATTAGTTTCATCAACAAGGCCAGGTCCTGTGGTCTGCTTCTTTCTTGATAAAACAAACGGTATTAAATATTCATGACATAATAGTCAAGAAGTAACAACTGGTAAACTCTTGATTTGTCAGATGACAGAAATAGATCGTAAAGTGGAAGAGCTTTGTCTCAATTCAGCCATGTCTTTGTGGCCTCTACTGGATAGATTTTAATTTTGTTTTATGTAAAAACTAATTTTATGGCAACATTCAAGAGGCAGGAAGAAAGAAAGAAACAAAGTCAGAAAGACAAAGAAACAAAGAAACAGAAAGAGAAAGGGAAAAAAGACAGCGGCTCCCCAGCCTTAACAGCTCTATTCTGAAGTAATAGCTTGCCTGACTTAGCCTCATTCAAATGCCTTCAAGTAATTAGCAACTGTGCACAAGGCAGAGGGAGCTCTAATCTGATACTTTCCTTTAGTCTCCATTTGCAGTCTTTGCTTGCCAGAGCCTTTGCTCCCTAGCTCTTACCTGAGCTTATCCCGTTGAGCAATTGTCTCTAGTTTTCAGTGCATTTATGCCTCTTGACTTCTGTTTAAATTGGCGTGGGAAAGGGCAGGGCTTCTTCCATCGTCCCTATGACGCCTTTCCTTTTGTTGGGTAGTGGATTGTTTCTCTGATTTGTGACTCACCACTCAGTCTCTATCTCTCATGGAAGAAAATCTGTCATTCCTTTCCACTGCTGCTGGAATGTTCAGTTATAACTAAGAAAGAATGGGAACGTATTTGTGCACTCACATGATTCCCCCCGCCCCCGCCATGACATTAAACTTTTTATCCAGCACATAAAGAATGTCTGCTCATAGTTTTACCCATCAAACAAATATCTGTTGATGAATTTACATATGCCAAGAATTGTTTCTACCAAGAGAAATGAAGCAAGGAACCAGGCAGGGTGCCTTCTTCCAGAGAATGCACAAGCATAAGGGAAGGCACACTAAAATCATATCAAAGATTAATAAATGGAGAGACTGAAAGGACTTGGAGAAACAAGAAGTTCAAAAACCAGTGGGAGGGAAAGTGTTCTTCAATAATCAGCCAGGGTGAGTTCCTGGGGGTGCATCATCGGAAGTGGGCTGTGTATAGTGGAGGCATTGAGTAGGCACCAGGTAGAGCATTAGAGCACATAAAGAGCAGTATGTGCAATGCAAAGCAAAAGCCCTTAAGAGTGAGAGTATTGGGATACAGGGGGAGTGTACACCAGAAGGTACTCACAGCCCTACTGCAAGGGCTCATGACCTTGCTTTACAGATCCACAACAGGGAAAGGAGGAGCCTTCCTGTCCCAGGTGAGCCAGGGTCAGCTAGAGATTCCTTATTCACACCTTAGGAATGGTCCTGGAAGACACTCAGAGACGTGACCGGATGTTGCCTATGATTCCACCCTACATCATTTCATCCTGTAAATTATCCTTGCCTATGGGATTGTGCACTAGGCTGCTGCCTGTTTCTTTCCACCTCACTGGAACTAGACTTGAAGCTCTCCAGTACCAATTTTTCTCTCTGGGTGACTGGTACCCTTCTGGTACCCATAGGCAGGCCATGAGTGTTGGATGTGTGGATGACTCTGTCATTGGAGTCTTAGTACCAAGTGTAAGTCTCTTCTCTATGTTTACAGCATCAGAACCTTCTAAGGCCACCATCGTTGCTTACAGACACTCGATAGAGGTCAAGGGTCTCTTTATTCAGGCTAGTGTTTTGTTGTAGCTGCTTTGTCATTAAAGGCTCAGTAGCCCTACCTACTGTTCCTCATGGGAACTTCATACATGAATTTGTGGTTTCTCAGGTTGTGTGGCATCTTTCTCTTACTTTACTTTCCTTTTGTTGATTACATTGCCAAGCTTAGAATCCTTTGCTGTACCCTGCTGTTTTTGGAGTCTCTAGCATATGCTGTAATTTTTGTTTGAACAAAGATTTCTCAGGAAAATATATCCAGTTCCTCATCTTTAGACTAATGGTCTCCAGATTTAAGGAATTGTAGACACAGAAACTAACGCTAGTGTCTACATAAAAGTTACTAATTTGGGCCCTTCTCTAAAGCAAACCATTTTGGTATTTTCCAGTCTGATGTGACAGGGACTGAGGTGTTCCTAAAATGGTAAGACCTGTGAGACAATAGAGTCACTTTCATTATTAGGTAAAATCTGGAAAAGATGATAGACTGTGTCCTTACTTCCTGACTTGAGTAGGACTCGGCATATCAGTTTTCTTCATGTCCCAACATAGGATCAAGTTTCCAATATTAAATGTTCTATGTGCATGTACACATATATACACATACATATGTGATGTCACACACCCTGCATTTCAAACACATATTCATGTATTTTTGGTTTATCAAGGCTATGATTTACATCAATCTTGAACTAGAAATAAACATCTCAAGATTGTCTTATGGATAGAAAAAATATGATTTAAATAATAATCCAAAATCTGGTATTTTCCTGCTTTCCCACTCACCACAAACTAATTGATGGTTAAAAGTGATAGTCATCTATTGTATGAGAGAGAGAGAGAGAAAGAGAGAGAGAGAGAGAGAGAGAAAACAAGAGGACAGTAAAGGAGAACAAAACCATTCCCAGGAGGGTAAAACACATCACATGAAGCAATACTACTAACTACCAATGTTGGAACCCTGGGAACTGGTTTCAATGACAGTGTAATTGTCTTTAGGATCTTGTGGTTAGTTTTCCTCATGGAGATCTGAAAAGAAACAGGCCCGCATCCACACCAGGGAAGCTGGGCCGACTGTCCATTGGAACAGAGTTCCTGTGATGGGCTTGTAGAGTGGAGAAGGCAGCCCGAGTCGTATTCTCAGATCTCTCTGGTTCACTCATTCCATCTTTTCCACTTGGCTTTTCAAGTACGCGGTGAATACCTCCAGAGTGATGCCTCCCCTTAGAGACCAGGACCTTTTTCTGTTTCCCCTGGACCTATGATGATGTGAAACATTCATGATCCCAAGTCTCCATTAATTATAAGATGTCTCATCAGAGTCTGAGTTTTTTCTCAGTTTCAGATTACCTGTAGAAAGCAGAGTTTTCCACTGACCTTGTTCCTAACATTCTCAACTATGATCCTGGAAATCAAACCGTGGAAAACGTTGACCCCTGCCTGGATCTCAAGAAAAGTTACAAACTGTATTTCCTGGAGCTCACTAGTCAAGATGTGTTCATAAAGCTGCAGTTCAAGACACTGGAAGTATAGGATGATAATTGGTCACCTGCCAACCTGAGTTGTTAAGACCTCCTGGGAGGTTCCTAACTTAGATTTAAGCACTCTTCCCAAGGCTTTGTCTTCCTCGGAGGGCAAGTTTCCATTTGTAATTCAAAGATAACATCTTCCCAAAGAAAGGCCACTTATAGATATGCAGATTGGAGAATCAAAGTGTCCTTGCAGAAGCTGTAAGAGAAATGGAGCACTGGAGACAATAAGGTCATTGAGTCTTTTATGAAGAAGGGGCTTTGATTTGCTGGGGAGGAGACACTAGCTTTGTCTGAGAGTCTCACTTAGCATAATAAAGTAAAGCATGAACTCCATCACACGTTTTTAATGCAAAAGTGGCGATCATCCTAGTACCAAGTGAAACGCTTTCATCCACACCGCCAACGCTCTCTGACTGACTGCTTTCAAGGGCTGGGAATATACCCAGCATCCAGAAAGCCTCTGGCACTGAAGAATTCAAACTCTAGCTGCTGTGAGGTGGAAAGAAACTGACAGAAGCCAGGTGTACCGTTTAACAGGGCGAGTTACAGAATGAAACGATGTGGGTGGAGTCACAGGAAAGGGTGGAGCATGCCATTCTAGATCCACGCTGAAGCACCAATCAGAAATCCCTAGTTGACCCTGGCACACGCAGGATAGGAAGTTGCCTTTCTTTTCTACTGTGGATCTGAAAAGCAAGGCATGAGCCCTCACAGTGGCTTCTTTGTACCCTCTGGCTTTGGTTTCCCCGTGGCACAAGCACCCATAAGCTGTCTTTGCTGAGCACTGAGGCCGCAAGATGAGTGAACGCAGGATGGAATCCTGGTACCTCTGCCTTCATTTTATGTCACATCCTGAAGATGATCCAAGATAAGACACTGCCGCTCACCTTTTCTCTGTTTCACCTCGGCTTCTCTGAAGAGCAGAATAGTCCAGGGCAGACACACAATCCCCCTCCAAGTGTGCATAGTAACCCCAGGGTGAATCTTTACCCTGGAGAATTACCCTCAGGGGTGACTGTCCCCTAAGAAACATTCTGTCTTCTCATGAGGACTTCTGATCAGCTTCCAGAACTACAGCTGAGACGGTGATGGGTAAGACCACATTTTGACCGGGATTGCCTAATTATTACCAATGGTATTCTAAGTACCTGATATTTTGGTTCTCTGTCAGTGACTGACTTGCACCCTTGGCAGAACAATACCTATAAGGAAAGCTAAATTTGGGTTACTCCATAAGAAGTGTCTACACCAAAATGCACCAAGTAAAGAAAAAAAGAACACATGAATAAAAGTGGAAGTAGGTTAGTAAATGTTTCTTTTCACACAAAGCAATTCTGTTTCAAGCAGAGAGCTGAGTTGTTCCTTCTGTGGTTGCCTGGGCTAGAGCAGCAATAGAGCAAACAAAGGCACAGATATTGTCCCGGTGGGGATAAGGGTGGGGATGAGGGTACCAGGTGAGGGTCCTGGGCAGGAAGAGCACGGGCCTGGGGCTTGTGCACAGTTTGCACTGGGAATGCAGCTCCTGCAGATTCCAGGACTAGATCCGAAGGGCGCCTGTAGGTTGTGAGGAGCACCTTGAATATTATTCTGAGTGGGATGCAGACATTGTCACCAGTGTGTTTTGAGGGAGTGACATGATTTGACATACATTTTAGGAGAAAAGTATTTCTTACGTGAACAGTTTTTAAAAATAGAAAAATTAAAATCAAACTGAACGATAAATTCGGTTCCCAGACATGAGTGTGCCATTATATAAATTGTCACTTTCTAGGGATGTTAAGCCATCATAATTGAAGTCTATTTGCTATTATTTTGCTCAAGGTAGGGATCATGTATTAGTCAAGAACATGAGGAATCTGAGGTCAACCTGGCTTGGAAGCTGGTATAGCAGCCTGCCACGGCTTTGTAAAAGTCACAAGGACCCTGGGTCAGAACAAAGGGATGGATGTTACTTTATTCACAGCAGAAGCCACACTGCCATTGGTCCTGACAGGCTGTACCCTCAGTGCAGCACAGAGAGGGCCATTCCGAGAAGTAGGGTGCCAGGAGGTTCCATTATGAGAACAGGAGTCAGAACCGGGGAGAACAATATTTGATAATGTGCATTAGGCATGACCCTGTCTTTGACCCCTGGAGAATCTTTTTCTCCTTTCTTCATTGCCCTTGAAACAAAGACCAAAGAGGGAAAAGAGTCACCAGTGAAACTGAAAAATGGAGCCTCTGCCTTCTCTGGAAGCATGCAGAATTACCAAGAAGTCCTGGAGAATTGCTTCCTGTCACTGCGGTTTTTCCATCCTATCATTTGAAAGTATGTTTGCAAGATATTTTTATTAATGATTTAAATATTATCATTATAATAAAAATGATAGTCTGCACTTGTTCTATTGTAATTCATAAATAGGAAGCTACTTAAATTGATGCTGAAACGTGACGCTACCATAGACACATAGAGGATTCTTTGTAACCTGACAAACAAAAGCTTCAGGAACGTCTTAGATTTCACAATAGCATATGCTGCATATCTGTACCATACTTGAAGGTCACACTGCTGACACACTGCACACACCGATTGCAAGGCCCAAATTTATTCTTTCACTGATGAAGTCAGGGTCTTCATCCGTCTGCCTCAGCCTCTGTTATTTATTGGACAAGGGAAGGAACTCAAAGATCTTCCTACTAGTAATTTATTTAAAAATAAATGAATAAAAGGGTAAACCTCACAGCTTAGACTAAATGGAAGTGAGAAGAGTGGGGCCTGTTCCCAAGGCCCCTGCCCTTCCCAAGCATCTGCATTTCCACTAACCCAAAGCTCTGTAGATCTTAGTGAGCCACCATTACCTAGTAGTGATTCATTAAGTCACTGGTACAAGGTGATTAGTTGCTCTACAAGGACAGAATGAATTAAAGCTCACACTTTCTATTCTAGCACTGGCTTTTGAAGCAGCCAGCATCGATCTTTTGTCTTCTGTGGGTCATCATTTGAGCATAAAGTATGAAAGCAAAGTGGTTGATGTGACGAAGTACATTTCTCTTACCCCAATAACTCAGGATACTGTAGTGGTTTTCAGAAGCACAATATCAGTGACTGGATGAACAGAGACTACATCCAGGTGTTATGTGCCCACAGTGCCCATTCTTGTTATTTACACTGATGATTGGGAAGGTTTCTTCATACCAACCAAACGTTTTCTATTATGCATTCAATTTTTGGGTTGCTATAAGGCAGAATATAAACCCCATTTAAGATTATTAGTTTTTTCGTCTTCATTTGTAACACAAAAATTCTTTCCAAGATTTTTACCAAACAGTTCAAAAGTCAGTAGTTCAATCTTTTAGAAATGTGTACATGAATGTCCCCAAAGTAGAAGCTACTTAAATGTTCTGCAATTGTGTGAATGTTTGAATATTATGTGATTCATTCCTAATATGGACAACTTTTTATAAGCAATAAGGAGGGATTGCTAACAATGATTTAGGTGACTCTCAAGTAAATTACAGAAGGGAAAATGTTTTGAAAGTATACAAGTGCAAATTTCTACTTAAGTCATATTCCAGACCCCACACAGCCAGAGAGGTGGAGACTGTCCCATTGCCAGAGGTTTGACTGGGGGTTGGAATAGCACTGGCTCTAGGGATAATTGATGGAGCTGCTTCTCTGGAGAATATTTATTTTGTTTCTGATCCCACAAATCTCCAAGATTTGTGTACTAAGATGTCCAAGAGCTATGGAAGGTCTGACGCAGCCACAGCTGCACACACAGAAGTATGTGTAATCAGGACTTTGGTACACATGTGATATTTCTCAGGCATGCCAACCTCTTGGATACAATGTCTTCCTTTCCTTGTATAAAGTATCATGCATAGGGTTTAGCTGCATAGTTCTCTAGAAACTTCTGTATATCAGTAACTGTTTCAAAGTAAAAAGTTAGCAAAGAGCTGGGAGTGGTAACTTTTCATCCCAGTACCAAAGAGGCAGAGGAAGTCTCTATGTCTCTAGGCTGGCAGCTAGCCTGGTCTACAAAGTGAGTTCTGGATCAGTCAAGGTTCATAGTGAGATCCTGGGTCAAACCACAGTGACAACAAAAGTTAGCAAAGACCTGGAAAGATTTGTCTAGTCCTAAGTAGATAATTAAGTCCACTTGAGCATTAATTTCACATCTACTTAAATAGTCTAATAGATATTAAATCTATATAATTATATACACCTATACATTAAAAGGGAACTTTTATATTAATTTTGGCTATGATGGCCATATGTCCTCTGATTTAAATTTTGTTACCAATGAAAATATGTCTAATATAATTTGATAAGAATGGAAAAACATATATATACATGGAGAATCTAGTACTATATATGTACATATACTGGTAGTAGCTCATTTTTATATTTTTAATAATAATAGAGTATTTACAAATAATTAACAACATGTAACTATATGGAAGACTATACATTAAACTACTGAAATAGTTTTATTTCCTATATTCCATATTTCTTTGATATTTTTCAATTGCATGTCTTACCAATAACAATATAAAATATTTATTTATTTGCTTTTATGTATATTTGTGCATGGCTGCATGTATGTCTGTGCACCATGTGCATGCAGGAGTGCATGGAGATTAGAGAGTCATTGGGTCCCCTGGACCTGGAGCTCTGAGCAAAGATCTTATAATCAGAAAAAAGGAAAAATTTAAGAAGATATAAAATGAAACCCGTTGCAAACCTGTAACCCAAATCTCTTTAGTATTTATGCAAATGTGAGAATTTCACAAGTAATGTAACTGTGTTTGGACAGCAAGAGTCACAGGGCAGACATCCCTATCTCTGCCTGCCCTGCCCTGCCCTGCCGTGCCCTGCACCTGGGGTCTTCATCCATGAGAGATGGGCATACCTGCCAATGCCATATCCCTGTTTACACAGCTCTCTGCATTTTCATGGTGGTGACCTATGACATTGGGAACCATGGGGGTGGGGAGGGAACTTAATGTTAGTGCACTTTCTTACCATATAAGACAGAATGCCAAGACCAGAGTTTGGTTCCCAGAACCCATGTCAGGAGGTTCATAATTCTCAGTCACTCCCAGCTCCAGGGCATCCAATGCCTTCCTCTGTCTTCCACAGACACATGCAAATGCAAACATATGCACATATCCTCACATAGACTAATCATATACATATACACATGCACATACACATACACATATACATATACATCATATACACATTTACATTCATATGTATCACATACATATATACTTATAAACATATACACACATACATACACATTACATATACACATACACACATACACATACATTATACATATACACATACATATACACATACATATGCATATACATATACATGTAGATTACACATACACATACACATACATTACATATACATACATACATACACACACACACACACACACACACACACGTTATGTATTCATTCTCTGCCTGCAGCCCCTTTCGAGTACTGCATGCTTCCTCTGCTCTCTGTGAATGCTGTCTATCTGTGGCTTTGCTGCAATGGCTCCCATGATGGTTATCAAAGCAGAGATCCTTCTGAGTGATAGACTGCTCAATCTAGTGGCTGTTATTGTGGCTGTTAACATTCATGCTTGCTGCTGTGAAGCCTTCAGTGTGTATGTGTGTGTGTGTGTGTGTGTGTGTGTGTGTGTGTGTGTGTATGTGTGTGTGTGTGGTGGTGGTGGGGGTGTTGGGAGTGTGCCCCCATTCCTAACAGAATGCTCCCCTCAAGTCTTCCTCTAAACCTGCTTTGCCTATAAAATTATAAATTTGTTTTTTGAAATGCCTGTAGAGAACTCTTCCCTGCCACTGTGGCTGAGTGTGTTTATAACAATTTTTGACATTGGGTGAGAAAGAATACACTGTAGTCTTTATGTTATGGGGACATGTTCCTTCTCTGCTGGCAGATCTCCTTAAGCAAACCCTTCTCCGTGAGTACTATTGTAAACAATACGCCATAAAATAGACAATTAAATGAAAGATGATAGATAAATAATAGGTAGATGATAGATAGATAGATAGATAGATAGATAGATAGATAGATAGATAGACAGACAGACAGTGAATGGATGGATGGATAGATAGATCAAATATGGGCCAAATAGTGAGTAGAGAGGTGGAGAAGCTTTCTTTATAAGAATATAAAATATTTGTAAAAATTTTCAGTTGTTAAAGTTGGGTTTTCTGTTTGACATATTCATTAACTCATGCCCTGGGTGGACTGAGAAGAATTTGGTTTTATTTCGAGTAGAGGTTTCCATGGTCCAAGTGTTTTCCTGGAAGAGGCTGACAGAAGTTTCCAGTAAAATCATTGTGAAAGCTTCTGTGAAAATACTTTTAAGGTCTACACAAAGTATCATAGACTTGAGCTTCATGAACTGTCAGCCTAGGAGGGAAGCACCTACTTCCTCCCTAATGAGTGATGGGGTCTCAGACTCTCCATGAGGAAGGGATGGATATGAGTTCTTTGCCCAGGTCAGGTTTCCTGGCAGAGACTTCACGGGTGATATTTACACAGTTCCTTAGATTAAATATATCCAGCTGTTTTAGCCGGGTCAACTGTCTCCTCGCACATATGTGAACACATTCCCCTGTATGCTGCAGCATGCATTTCTACAACCTAAACCAAGCAAAATGGAATTTAGAGTTATTGGACTTTCAGAGCTAGAAGATTGGTGATATATTCAAGCTTGGGAAAGGAACCTTTAGATTACAGGGATGTAGGATGTCTCATGTCCCGATTCTGTTCGTATTGGACACCTGTATTCTTTCTACAGTTTCATCTTTATTAGCCATCTTGTCTCAGATTTGCTGACATGTGCTCGTAACCCCCAATGGTCTGGAAGCTATTGCTCTTCTGATCAACTATGGGGCGGATAGTTAATGGAGAGCTCTTGGGGAAGAATTTTTTTTATATATAAGACTATAAAGTATTGTAAACAACTTTGAATTCTTTCATGTCCTAAAGTGGTTTTCTGCCTGACATATTCATGCTCGATTAATCTGTGCTTTTTATTTGGCCCCGGATGGATAAACTAAATAGAATTAGAATTATACAAGTAAATGTTATTTCAAACCCTCCTGTAGCAGGAAATAGCTTTGTAACAAAATTACGTGCCAGCTGGCCCTGCTGCCAGCGTCCAGAATGACAGTGTTTGCTTTTGATTCCCTTGGAATCACAGGGCTATTTAGCTGCAGGATCATCAAAGATGGTCAGCAGAGAGGGCCAGAGGTCAAGGGCACTGGGTTCCCTAGGGATACATCATATGCTCTCCCGTGACGTTAACTTCAGTGTCGTCTTCATCTACCATTCAGATAAATGCAGAGAACAACAGCACAACCCATGCTGCAAATAATCAGGGTCTCGACCACTTAGGAGGCCATCAGAATACGGTTTGGTGTTCATGAATTTCCAGTTAAGGTTTTTTTTTTTTTTTTTTTTTTTTTTTTTTTTTTGTCCTGCGGGCAAAACTTCTTAAGGTATGCCTGAGCTTCTGTGTTTGTCCGACTGGATCAGTGTCCTCCAGCATCCCTAAATTTATAGATCTTTAAATGCTGATTTTTCTTTTTCATTCCCCAGAGGCTTCTGAATTCAACCAGCAGTTGAAGCTCCCAGGAAACTGTCACTTTCCCATCAGCCTGGGTCACTTTGGGACAAGGGACTCAGCCTCCTTTGTGCCTTAAACGCTGACCCTTTAGAATCTGATCCTAATGGTCGATCCTTAAACTCTTCTAATACATTATTCCTAAATATCCCACAACCTTCTAAATAGAGAACAAGTGTTCAAAACCTGAGCTGCAGGGATGGGGTGATGACATTTCAGAATCATACCCCTGAAGAGATCAACAGTATAATGTAGTTGTTAGGACATTCAGCAAATTCTGATGCAGTATTTTAGCTAGAAGAGAGCTGGAGTCACAGACGCAGTTGCACCCTTATTCTTAAGGCAGAAGAGCATATATGAATCTTAAGGACCAAATGATCTGGATTTAAAATAATAATGAGGACATTCAATACCTAGAGCATGTGTGATGACCTAAATAGTAACCAATATAAAATATTTATATTTTATATAAAATATTGAAAAATAGGTGAATTATTGCTTAACACATATTTATTAGTAGTAGCTACTAGTACTAAAAGAATCAGACTAAAGAGGCCATGCAGATATCTAGTAACTAGTGTTCTTCCAACTGCTCTGTGCTCTCCAGGTTAATTATCCTGTACACACACACACACACACACACACACACACACACCCCTACACAGATACATGCATGCACACCATACACACATGTACACATGGGTACACAGTGGTGATACGTTAAAGAAAAATCAAAAACAAAAGCCAGAGCTCTCACTGAAAGAAAATTCAAGTTTATTTTGGACCCATTTTGAGTGACCATGGTCTGGGAGCACAGACTGAGGTTATCCTAAGTTCCATGTTCCGACGTGGAAGCAGTTTCATGAGGTTTTTGCAGTTTTACAGAACAAAGTCATAAATCATCCCTAACACATGTACACATGTACATACACATACATACATGTACACTCCAATGCACACACATATATAATCATATACATATGTACATATACATATATATGTATGTATCCATGTTCATTTTGCTTACATACACATATACACAATATACATATTCATATGTACACACAGAATTGCATACATGCATATACTCACACACATATATATATTCACATATATACACATACACATTTACACTTGTATATATACATTATCATTTGTTCAATGTGCTCTTGGTCACATCTTTAGCTGATCCTTCTGTTATCCTCGAAGCATGAAGACTAATTACATCTAATTACATAAAATCTTCATGTTTCCCCTCATTCTGTAATTACCCTTACTTCCAAGTAATTTTTCTATAATTTTGAAGACAGCAGATTTCTAACATCTGAGGTCCAAGGCAGCCAGTGGTTTAGACCCAGTGTGAGTCCCTTGGCCCAGAAGCACTTGTGTAAACCCCTTTCTGAGCCTAAAAGACCAAGACCAAGAGTGCCAATGCCCTGTTTCTAGAGAAGAGCATATAGCCTTTCCTCTGCCTGCTTTGCAGCCCATCACTGGATTCAGTGATGCCACAGACACTAAGGGAAAACATCCTTGACCTTAACCTTTCTCTGTATCCCTGTCTGGAGTCCCCTGAAAGTGATGATTGATGAACTCTCTGGATATCAACACAGTAAAGCTGGCACAAAAATAACTACCTTTCTACCTTACGATTCCAAAGTCCTGCTCAAATCTTCTCACAATCCAGAGAAGGAGAGAGAGGGGAGAGGGGAGAGAAAAGAGAGGAGAAGGAGGAAGAGAGAGAGAGAGAGAGAGAGAGAGAGAGAGAGAGAGAGAGAGAGAAGAGGGAAAGAAGGGAGAGAGAGAGAGGGAGAGGGGGAGAGAGAGAAAGAGAGAGGGGGGAGAGAAGAGAGGAGAGAGACAGAGTCAGAGACAGAGACAGACAGACAGAGACAGATAGACAGAGACAGACAGAGAGGAGAGAGATGATCGAATCCACTGTGAACAAGCCCAAAAGGAACCAGGAAAAAAAAACCCAATTTAGCAATATAGATGATGTGGCCATGTTAGTATTATTTTTTTTTTAAGAAATGCACAATAGCTAAGATGGTGGTGCATTGTACCAGTTGGGATACGGTACAGAGAAGAACCCTACAATTTCTTTATAGATTTACCAAAATTTTCAGAATTATTCAAACCAAGAATTTTTTTTCTTTCCTGAGAGTTTACTTTCACCCTTTACAAAACTCTCCTCCTTTCCTTAGGGAAACTTCCAGAATTACCAGGTAGTGTGGCCTGGGCTCATGAGCCAAGTTACAGTTTGTGGTGGGATTCTGTTTCATCAGCTTAGTGGCTCCGAATCCCCACGGCATCCCAGAGTGCCACTGTGATGACGAGACCATTCACTGTAGTAGACGTCCACACTTCCAGACTCAGTATTTACTTTTAGAATAAATCACAGTAGCATCCTTTCTCCTCCCTGGATGCCTTGTAGAAGGGAGATAATGAGAGTCACTGCGGAGTCTCCATTCTGTCCTGCAAGCATATGTGTTTCCGTCATTCGCTTGTTGTTTGCATCTTGTTACGGGGATGGTATGTAGCAAGCATATTGAAATGCGGCTTGGGATCTGCAGATTCTGTTCCCTAGGAAAAACATTGGAATTTCCTGTGCCCAAGTGTTCTGTACAACAAAATATGTTTTCTTTCTCAAAGGGACCATGTCTCTGAGAAACTTATGTGGTGAAAGGAGGAGTAGCCACCCTCCAGTCGGTAGGGTGGGAACAACTAAGAAGCCAGAAGCCATGCTTCTGTTGGGTAGACACAGCACAAAGAAGATCCGTGTTCTTAGACGGTTGATTCTGCAGTGGAACCTGGCCAGAAACTGGACTCCTTGACCCCATTTTGTGCATCTAGTTCTTCAGGATGTTGGGCAATTTGAAGATCTGTTTTTGTTGCCTGAAAGTTAGAATGTCCCCATACTGAGATTCTTATGGTCAATAGTAGTCCAGAGATGATTGGGATAGGGGTTGGGTCAAGGTGTGTAGGACATCTAATGTTCAATGCTACAATAGATCTTGGTATCTATAGATAATCAACCAGTATGGCTGACAGTACAGATGATGATGACCCTGTTGGCGATAAGTCTGGGCATGAAGATGACAGTGCTCACGGTCCGGATGCCGAGGCAGCTTTTGCTGCTGGTGACTGTGCTGCTGCTAGTGCTGGTGATGATTGTTATAGCGATGAGGACAGTTAGTGAAGTTGGTGATGACGGGGATACTACATGAAGTAAGAAGAGTGCGGTGAAAACCAACATCTAACTGTATTTAAGATTGGTTGAAAATTTTCTGAGTTCTATGGATCCTACTGACCTTAGTCTTCAGCTCAGAAAAATATTTTTTCTTTATAGTCTTCTTAAAAGACAGCATGTAAATTAAGTGTTCATAGTAGAGACAGTCTCTGAATCCCTGGAAATCAACCCCGATGCAGAGGTAAGCCTGTTTCTGAAGAAGTCCATCTTCCAGATGTCAGTTTCAGTAGACAGACTTCTAGCTGTAGCAACCAGCTCACATCTCACTAAGGAAGGAAGTTAGGACAAGGAGAGGTCCTGCCTGGGTCATGGGCACTCCAGCATGCTGCTCAGATTTTTCCATTAGAGGACAGACTGCCCAGGTCACACAGGGACTCCAGAGTTCTGCTTTCATTTCCCATTAGGAAGAATGATACCCAAACTCATCTCCCGAGTAGCTGTCAAACTAATCTGAGTTGATGTTAATTTATATGCTGAAGGACAGAACAGGGAAAAGCTCATTTTAAAGCTGGTAAAGCGAATATGCAGTTAAAAACAATAAAATGTGTCAAAGAATTCACTTATTAAGGTTAATGCTAACAAGAAACTTAGCTTCTTTGCTAAATACAAGAATACGAAAGGGGAAATGTAATACTCCTAGTTAAACTGGGAGGTGTAGGCTGAGGTCCCACTGTTACACGTTATAGGGAGGGCTGCTTGAGACAGGCTACCACCAATAACAAACATGGTCTATCTCTCCCACCTAGCAGCATGTGGGCCTTCACCATTCAACCCAAACCCTTTACTGGACATCTGATCTTTCTGTGAACAAGGTATGGGCTCAGCACATGCTACACTTGTCTGTGTACTTATTAACTAGTATGTTGCCATGACATACACTGACATGGGCCTTGTAAACATGAAATTATGGTAAGTTATGTTCTTCAAACAAGTAAGGACAATCAACCAAAAGCCAAGAAAACAATAATCCTGTTTAAAAAATAACAACCACCCAATATTTAAAAGGGTTTAAGAACAGATATTACCTTTTTGGTGATATAGATAAATCTAATCCAGTTTTGTAGTTTGGAAAGGTCAACTGGGGCTCACCAAATTGAATCACAACACTGCAAAGGAAAACACTACATCACAGTGTTTCAGAGGATAACAACATTGCAGTGTTGCAGAAGATAACATTGCAGTGTTGCAGAGGATAAAAACATTACAGTGTTGCACAAGGTAATATGACATTGCAGTGTTGCAGAGGAATAACGTAACATTACAGTGTTGCACAAGATGACATCACAGTGTTGTAGAGGATAACAGGACATTGCAGTGTTGCAGAGGAAAACATAACATTACAGTGTTGCACAAGATGACATCACAGTGTTGCAGAGGATAACACATTACAGTATTGCAGAGGATAACACACTGCAGTGCTGCAGAAGGAAGGTGGTTTGTACTCTGCAGATTTCCTTCTGCTGAATATACTCACTTCCTATACACCTCTTAGATTATTCTTTCTCTGCTTCTCCTCCTTTACCTCTAACTGTGACCCTCCTTTCCTTCTTGTGTCCTTATCCTTCTCCCTTGTGATTTGAATCTACTGAATGCTGTCAGGTGAACAGAACTTAATCAAAGGAAGCTATTGACCAACAGCACAGCTACTCATTCAGTAGTCTCTCTATATGGTATGGTCTCCCGGGCTTAGCCACTGAAGAAAAATGAGAAAGGTTTTAATGCAAATACTCCTCGCAAATACTCCTTACTGATGCTTTCCCACACAGATGCAAACAACATCAGCTTCTGTTTGAGCCTAAATAAGACCCCTCATATCCAGCATGACCCCTCCCTCTACATCACATCTGTGTTCTTTTCACCACTTGATCATTCTCCAACCGTTTTTGTAAATTCAAGAAATTGGTTATCTTCTTTTCAGCACAACATATAAACTAAGGTGATAGTTTGAAAGAAAGTACTTTATTTTTGAAAATAGAGTATGCTCATAGGTTCAAATTTAAATTAACTGTCTTAGAATTTAATAATGTTAAACAATAACTTGAATTAATATTATTTAAAAAACTATACTTAAAATAAATGGTTCTAAATGACATTAAGGCTTTCAAGATCCCTACTTCGCAGTTATTGATAAGTAATGCAAGTTACATTTAATAATCTATTTTGTAGCTATTGCTCTTTCGTAACCATATGATTGTGAGTAATAAATGAATAGCCATTTAATTTCTTAACCTTGTCCCTCGATTTTAATTCTTTCCCCCATATATTGACAATTAGTTGTAATTATTCCCAGAAAGGACATTGGCTGGGTCATGTATGGACTAAGGAAGAGATCACTTGATAAGTAGAGAAAATTAATGATTAGTGCCCAATGAAGCAGGTTTCTAGAGAGCCTTCCAGGTTTATGTCATAACAAGCAGACATTTTCTCCAATCGCAGAATGCATTCTGAGCTATAATTTGAAGAAACTAGCACTATCCAGTGAGCTCCCTTGTCCACCAGGTTAGGGGCAGTGAATCACCATGCAATTAAGCAGTCTGCTAAATGATCGATTGCATTACTTTGTTTGCCACCAGCTGGAATAATTAGGGAGTAGTAATAATCACTCCAATTAAAGTGATTCTTTTGCGGCTCACCCTTGTCTGTTTTTACCTGAGCTATTCAGGAGACAAAACAGCCCTCAGTAGTAGCTTTCCTGCTGGTTGAGACTCAGAGCACTTCTACCCTCTGGAAAAAGACACAGGATCCTGAGTGCCTCCCCAGAGGCTAGCAGTGCTGGGCTTTCCTCTGGCCTGGCTGCTCTGCTCTCCCTGGTTTAGTATTCTGTACATGGTTGGTCAGCTCCTGAGGCTCTCACCCAGCGAGGTGTGCCAGCCTGCTTATGCATTCTGCAGAGGAGCACCCTTTCCCTCACTGAAGGCATGGCAATATTTATCATCCAGCCTTGGTAGCACTCATAGAGGCACAGCATAAAACCAGGGCAGCCAATGCACTCAGGGAAGCCCTGTCAGAGCCTGTTTCCAATTCGGAATCTAAAACTATTATAAATAGTATACCCAGTTTGACTGTAGGCCAGGGCCCTGCTTTGATAACTCCTCCAACCTCTGTCCTCACTCTGAGCTCCCTTACAGCTTCCCTGGGCCCCACTGCCCCTGCTCACCGAGTGCAAAATGGGCTTTATGAGTGGGGAGGCTGTTCCTCGTTGCCAACCAGCAAAGACTGGAGGAGCTTCAGTGTCAGCCGTACTTTAGATGGAGCTGTGTTCCATGCAGGATGGGTTTACTGGTGCTGCCCTCCCTTAATGGAACTTTAAAGCATCGGGTGCTTAGACTCTTGTAGGCTTTTACTCCGGGAACAGCAGCCACTCAAATCCACTTTATGGAGACTTGATGACAGTGACGCTGTGTAGTGATGAGCCCAGGATCTCAGAAGTCTAGGCCCTGATGCAATCAAGCTTAGGTCTCAAGCTTAGTTACAAACACACAGTCTGACAGGGTCAGGAGAGCCTGGGTCATAACGAGGACTTTTCTATAAGATCACCAGTTTGCCCATTGTGCTGAATTAGGTCACAGGGCTAGATTCACCTGCTGATGGGGAAACTGAGGCACTTAGAGGCTGCATGACACATGACTTCATTGAAAACCAGGCTCTTTGGAAGTAGACTGGGATCGTGCCA
>NC_046166.1:74308063-74408063 GCF_011064425.1 Rattus rattus
TTATCACCAAGCAGCCACACGAACCCCACATTTGGATCCTGAAAATATCATCAAAGGCTATCTTTTCAATTAACCAAATTATTTCTTATCATCATAAATCATACGCATCCGTTATGGAATAGCCTAGATTTTCCTCTGAATTGTAGGGTTACAAGAGGCTAAGACAAGAAAAACATCAGCCCTGACTCTAGGGTGTGCTCAGAGCTACACAGAGAGTTTTGAAATCTAAAAGAAAAGCAGTTAGGAGCAAGAGACAGCCTGGATTGCTAAACACGCTATTGTCAAGGAAGATTGGCATTGACAGAATGTGGAAGAGGAATGAGCATTTACTAAGTTGGCCAAAGAACTTTCAGACATTGCCATAAGGGCCAGAATGAGTGCCTACTTTCCCAACTGTGTCCGCTATCTCATGGTCACATGACCTATTACAAATCCTATCCTATCTAGGCTGAGGAACAATTCTTTTTCACCAGTGGTAACTCTGGGGTTAGAATGAACCAGTATAATTACATTTCTGGGCATATGTATATACACATATGCATGCTTGTGTATGTAAGCTTTATGGGCCCCAGCCCCTCCTATGTTCACAGATATTCTTCCTGGCCTCTGGTTCTTTTACTGAGATGAGAGCAGGCATCAGCTTCTTTGTCCTACAGAAGCTTGGGACAACAGTTCGATAGAATCCCATTCTTCCATACCTCTCAACACTGGGAACTACACTCCATTTGAAAGTGTCTAGGAGAGCGTTTGCCTGTGACTACGTTCCAACTTCCCAGGTTGCTGTGGTTCTCAGCATTTCCTGGCTTGTGAATACTTACCCTTGCCAGAAACACTGTCCTGGAATCTCTTCATTTTTTCCTCACTGCATGTCACTTCCATGCCTCTTCTAATAAGAATACCAAGTCACCCAGGCTTGGAGAATACTGAAAAGAGCTGAATCTTAACTTGGTCTCACCCACAGAGTTCTGTCCCAAATAATGTCTCATGTGCAGGTACAGAGTTTAGAATCTCAACGCATCTTTTGGGAGATGGTGACTCAGGCAATAGCACAGCCGTCTGAGTCTCCTCTTCAGTAAGCAACACGGATCTCCTTACCAACTCATAATGAAGTCTGTTAGTCCTAGCCTGTGTCCAGCAAGGGATGTAGTCTCCACTCTTTTGTCTCCTTTGCCTACTGTTCACCTTCACAGTGATTAGCACAGGACTGATGCTCAGAAAATGGTATCGGTGACTCTCCTTTCTGCTTCTCAGCTTATGACTGAAGACTCCTCAGTCTTTCGTTCAAGGTCAACAGGAAAGTGGGACCACATGCTTAATTGATGTGTTCCTGCATGGATGTTAGAGAAAATGGCAAAACCAAAGCTCATCAAGGATCTTGGCTGCTCCCAAGGCCCGGTTCAACCGCACTCTTTTTAGTTCAACCCGGATCTGGTTCACTGGGCTCGAGACTGATCTGAGTTTAGCAGAACAAAGGGAGAGAAAAAGCTAGAATTTTGACTTTGCGAAAACTTCATGCTCTTCTGCTTAGCCATTAGTGTATTGGACATAACTTTATTTATTCTGATGGAGAAGTCTGAGCGAAATTGCTATTTTGGGATAGTGTACACATCTATTCTCATTTATGGCTAGACTCATTTCAAATCAAGTATTCTTTGAACCAGGAGGTTAGAGCTTATTAAAATTTCACAGATGCCAAGATCCTAAAATGATTTTTTTTGAACTCGAAATGCTACAATTTGTTTGGATGTCCTACAGGGCATATTTGAGCATTTTTGAGGCCACTTAGCTAAAAGCATATGTCAGCCAACCCTCTTAATTTTAGAAAATTAGGTAGTTTGTGTAGGATAATTTTTCATGATTTAGATGGTTTCACACTACCGTGCTTTTTTCACATTTGCACACTTGGACCATCTCACTAATTCTAGCAGAATGATGTGTTCTGGTAGATTAGCAATCCCAAATGTGTTGGTTACCTTTCTTCTTCTAGGTTACTGTTCACTGAGTAAAGTAGTCACCTATGCTGCTATTACATTATGTAAATATGTCTGATTATCCATATGGGTGATAAAAATAGCTTCCTGGTCAACATATTTCAATGTTAGTTTGTCATTATTTGACCTATGCCTATCTTTGCACCTCTGAATTTATGCTAAGAACTCCAAAAACTGACGAAATTATTTTATCCTTTAGGAAATTATTTAGTAAGTAAAAGTCTGTATGGTTGAATTATAATTGTGTCTTTGTGGAAAAGGAACGAGGTATTTTGGATTCGCTCTTCCTGTGAGGGCCTATGTAACATCTCAAAGTTAATTACAGTTAATTCAAGACGTGTGGGTTTTGTTTTGTGGCTGTTGCGATTTTATATAAAGCAAGCCAAAATGAAATTACAGCACATTATGTACCATTAGCTGCAGGCTTCTGTGCTAAACACATCTCGAGCTAGATTTACTCAAGTTGAGCGCTTGATATGAGAACTAATTATTCTGGATTTAATTTCACTCTGGAAAAAAAAAGCTGTGTGTCTCAAAGTATATGTTTAGTGAGGGCACTGGTAAGCATGGATGCAATAACTATGAAGTAGTTAATTATATTCCTGGTATGAAGTTCACTTTCTGTGCTTTGACTTTTAAACTAATATTTGGGTATTTTGTTAAGTATCATTTGTTCATAATGCGAGTAGAGTGATTTTTAAATAATGATAGTGTCTGCATGGTGGTTCTTTAGGAAAGATAGATGGGACTCTGCACAGTTGTGTTGTCAAAGTGCCAGGGATGTATGTTTGTTAACTCAAATGAAAAGGAAGTTGTGATGAATGGACAGATAAAGATGGCCACTCTACATTATCATAAGGAAGCCACCCAAAGCTATGCCTTCTAGTGCTCTTGAAAGAAAAATTAAAATATTAAGTAGGACTAGCATTTAACAGGCCTGTGCAAGCAAATTTCCTAAGTGGTTCCCCCAAGTGGAAATTCAAATTTTACTCTCAATTTTTATAGTAGCCACGAGGGTTCACCCACATCTACTTCTGCAGCTGCATATAGAGCGATTTGTGTGCAGTCTTCATTTCATTTTCGACTAATATGGTGCATTAATGAAAATTCATGGATACAGACCACAATGAATTATATATCAAACCAATGAATGGACCTGGTTGTGTGGACATATTGATATGGAGAACTGGTTCTTCCTTGGGGGAAGGAAGTGCCAGGAAAAGTCTTAATTCTTTTGTAATGGAAATACATTTGGACTATGTTCTAATTAAACATATTCATTGATATGTGTTTGATATGCCATAAAATTTACTTACTTGAAGTAAATCTTCAAACAATTACTGGTCTACTTTATGATCTGTGGGCTATTTCATAGGAACCGATCCCTATGATATGTGACATCAAGGATCCAGGAGGTGTTCAAGACTCTACATTAGATAATGCCAACTTCATTGTACCCACTCCAGGCAAGATGAATAAACCACATTTTAAAATTTAATCGCCTATCAGTAAGCATTTTGATTGTTTCCATGCCTGGCTACTATGAGTTGTGATATGAATATTAAACACAAGTTTTTATTGCCACACTTGCATTGAACTGTTAAGAGTGCATATCTACCAAGGGCACTCTGGGATCATATGGTAATTCTTGAAACACCTGTTATATCATATCGTTGACGCAGCCATGATGACTCCCACTTTACTGCCTTCTTCCCAGAATTCGTTCTCAATTATTGTTTCTTTACTGCTTGAGGCTGAAGCCTGGACCTCGTGCATGCTAGGGAAATATGCTACTCAACCTGACACCCTCGTCAGATCTTGCATCCTGTGACAGCCATGTATGTGTTCCCTTCCCAAAGCACCAGGACAACAGGCACCCTTTAACTCACAATAGCTTGGACATTCTGTAGGAGCAGAACTATTGGGCTTCACTTGTGCCCTTTTGCATGGCCTCATGCAGTTCTCTAAATCCCATAGAAGCAGTGTCATCCCCTGGAGGCTCTAGAGATGAGAGGAGCAGAGACAATTGCCACTCTGTCCTGGGGAAGCCTTTCTGTCCCCCTCTTGCTCTGTTGTCCCATGTTTATATGAGAAGACTGTCACATGTCCATGGCTAGGCTGCTGCTGAGATCTGAAAAGACTTCCCAGCTGAAGGATTCTTCACTCTTGGTCATTCATTTAAACTCGTGCACCTCTGTTCTTTGATATAGTCCTCTGTCTTCTGCATTCACATTTACTGTTACTGCAGCCAGAAGCACAGACAGACACACAGACACACACAGAGAGAAAGAGAGAGTGAGAGTGAGAGAAACACAGACAGCAGAGAGACACAGACATACAGATACATACAGACACACACATTCAGAGACACAGACACATAGACACACACACTAAGACACAGAGACACACACAGACACAGACTCATAAATACACATTCAGAGACACACAAACACACACAGACACACACAGACACACTCACAGAAATACACACATCCAGACATCCAGAAACACAAAGACATTCATAGAGAGACACAAACAGACCCACAGACCCACAGATACAGACACACACAGAGAGATAGACGCAGATACACACACACACACATACACACACACACACTACATCACAAAAGTAACCTGTGAGATGGATTCCACCTACATACACACCCCTATAGACAAAGTGAAGTTTAATTTCAAATCATAAAGGCACTGTGGTCCAAAAGGAAGCATCCTTTCCCTCCTCCTTCCTCTCTCTAAATTCAAAGATGTTCATTCAGGAGTTAGAATTAGGGACTAAGGTGTTTCTCTCTTTCGATGCTATGCCCTTCCGAAGAGGAGGGGAGAGGAGCCTGCAGGTGCAGCTCCTAACTGGTATCCTTCAGCATGGCTTCTTGAAGACCGTGCCCCGTGAGGCTGGGGCGGCCTCTTCAATACAGGACCGCAGCAATAGCTGCTCTCTCCCACCTCATCCTTGAAGTGAAGAGAATACCTTCTCCCGACACACAGGCAGCAATCCTGTTTTATTTTCTCTTTGACGGCTGAGTAACTAATTGCTATATATTCGTGAGTTTATTAAAAGCTTTGGACTGAGTAGAAGAAAGTGGGGAGCATCAATCTGGGTTTTCACTCTTTTGTTTATTGCAAGTGGCTGTCAGTGATGTTTTAAACTCATTTAATATTCTTGTTAATAACAAGTCTAATTAAGAAATCCATTAGAAGTCTGTAAAGTTAATTTAACAGGGGGAAACCCTAATGGTATGTTATTGGAATTGTCTTTATAAAAAGAATGCCATGGGCTTTCATGGATCCTCAATCAGGAACTCCTGTCATCTAAATTAATTCCTAAGTTCAAGCCTGTGTGTTTTAAATTGTTATTATTGGAGCATCACTTGGAATTTCCTTTTTTGCTTAATTAGGGTTGTACAGACGAGACAAGAATGCACATCTTCCAGCCTGTCAAAAGACCCTGCGTTAGCCAGAGTTGAGACATTAGATGAGTCTAACTTCTTTTGAAAATCACATTTTTCTTCTTTTGTATTCTCTCTGCATGTCTCAGGGGCATGTGTGCCACAGGGTGCATGTGGCAGGCTGAGGATGGCTGAGGTGAGTCAGCCTTCCCTTCTGCCATGGGCAATCAGTGGCTGTCCATCAGGTCCGGCTTGGCGGCAGGCACCTTCACCGACAGAGAGCTCTCACTGGCCGAAAGACCACACTAATTTCTCAGAAGTGGTAACGAGCATCTCCGTGTGCGCTTTTCTCTTGTGTCTGGCTAACATGTAGATTTCCACTAGGTTACCAAGAGGAGGTGGCTCTGTGTGGTTTCCCTTATTTTATTCAACTAGAACAATGTTCAATAGAGTCAGGCAAAAGGCTTTGTAAGATTACACGCCTTGACGATGCAGAGGCAAAGACTGGAGTCAGAGGAGCCGTACCTGATCCCCACATCAATAATCACCATGGCTACCCCAGGTGTGGACATCTGTCAAATGGTTAAGTACATTGACATTGCAAAGGCCATAAAAACAAGCAAATCACTCAACTGATGTTGATACGTTTTTTCATTTCTCATACTTAACATAAATGATATATGTCCTGTAATTCCTAAATATCAACACTGGGACTGATTTCTTTTTTTTTTTTTTTTTTTTTGACATGCATTGGATAAATCGTGTCTTATCTCATTCTGTATAACACGAATAAATAGTCTAAAAATAAGTTGACTTGAGCGAGCATTGATTCTGTGTCCAGCTCACTGTCAGCTATTTCAGAACCTCATGGACCCAAGGGTGAGACTTAGGGGCGTCTCTTACCGGACCATGAAGTATGGAAAGGTCAAATGCTAAAATTCAGGTAACAAGTGAAAACATTAAGACAATATCTCCTGTCCTTTTTACACACATACATGTGTATGCACACACACATACACATACTTAGGGCTTAGCAAATTTATCAATGACACAGACACATATACTTAAATAAAGAAGGGCTGAGAGGATGGAGAAAGGTTGGCAGTCTTTGTTAAATGATCCCTGCATCATCTTCATAAAAGCTAATCATACTGGCCATTTACTGCATTTAAATTCTACTCTAGGCCTGTATAAATATTAGCCTTTGCATATTACAAAGGGATATTACATATCCCTTAAAGAGATACAGTCTCTCGCTCTTAGGGATAAGAAAGCTGTAACTCAGCGTTACTCCTACAGCTAAAATACAGAATCAACCCAAGCGCCCATCAGCAAATTCACGCGAAAAGGAAGTGTGACAAAACCACATAGTTTTTCCTTTTTCATAAAATTGGAAACAATGAAAAAAACCCACTCATTGTTGTTTGTTTCATAAAGAAGATATTTTATTGTTTTTCACAGAAGTTTGTGGTTGATATGTCTTGTACATAGTTACTTGGACTTGTTTACAGGCAGGAAATGGTTGTTCATAATGAACTGAGAAGTAATGCAAGGTCTATCATCTCTGTGATACCTATACTTTAAAGTCTATAATATGGAAATACGCCAATGTAGCTTGGGATCATATTTCTTACATCGATCTGCTGATACAAGTTATAGATTTTAAACTTGTGCTTTCAGAGTGGAAACCAACGCTTTTGAGTTATCATTAAAGGGAGTATTACAAGCTTAGGAACTAGGGGCTGTTTCTTACAAGTCCCACTGACGACTTTAGGGAAACCCCACAATAAAGGACAGCTCCAGGCCAATGAAAGAACTTGAAATATCAAATGTTTCGTCACTTACCTTCCGGGCACCAGTGGGAGCGGTGAGAAGTAGCTCTCCCTCAGGGGAACCTATAAATGACTAGAATTGCCAATGGCGATTCTAAAGTCATCATTTCCCCTAGATTCACTTAAGAGGAAAGCCAACTAGGCTGAGCACTCTCACAGAGGTTCATAAAAGAACCTCAGAAGCGATGCAAACCAGGGACGACTTGATATCTGAGTGGTTATTTTTTAGAAGTACTGCACTGAGCACACAGCCTCATTACTGAACTTCACTCTGACACTTGTCTACCCTCTATAGTGCCCTCCACTTTCAACAGATTGGAAAAAAATGCTGTGGATCTTTCTGGCCTGCATATAACATAGACTAAAATAATGCATTTGATGGCTGATTCTAAATGATTCTTTAAAAAGCAAAATGCATTGAGGCTCTTGGGTGAAGTTAAGGTTTCTAATGAAGAGGAGGGCAGCAGCTGTGAGGAGCTCTGCCCAGCACTCAGCATGAGTCCCTTATAAAGTTGATTCAGAATAAGATTAAGCTTGGCTACAGTGGCTTCATGCTTAACATGGGAGAGATACTTTCCCCTGTTCCCAGGTTTTAAACATTAAGTGTTTTTGCATAGGACAATGATGACCTTCCATCAGTCACTCTCAGGGCTTATTTGAAATAGCATTGACCTCAACAGCCTAGAGACCCAGACTAGACCCTTGACAGTGATGGAGGTCTACTTTCAAGTTAATTTGTTTTTGTGGGATTTTTAAAACATTTGAATGGCTATAATTTGCATGTAGTTTTCTTACTAGTTCTGTTGCTGAGTTTAATTCAATTTTGAGCCATTTCTAGGGGTCAGTATTTGTCTTTGCATGACATAATTGAGATTTTATGTTGGAAGTCAGCATGAAATTATAATCATATCTTTAAATTAATTTCTAAATTGTTAACTTTTCAGGGCTATATACCTTCTCCAAACTGAACCGATTGAGAATTTTATAAGTATCCAAGGCTCCTCTTATAACTGGGCCAAGCATGTATGAAGGGAAAAAAATCAAAGCTGAGATGAACTTCCTGAGAAATAATCAAGTATTTTAAATGACTGAAATGAAAACAAGTATATAAAATGTTAACATGGTGCCCATTAATGAACTCTTCAGAGGTATGGAATTTATGGAATATGAATTTTGTCTACTCTGTAGGAAAAGCCCAATACACTATTATCACTTGAACTATCAATGTTCAAGAGTATAGGTTTCATGTTTATTGTGAGGAGCACATGCCATAAGAATGGTTACTTTTCACCAAAGTATTAAGACAATTTCCTGGCATAGATTTATTCATTAAAGTGAAAGGCAAGTTTAAGTAACCAGAAACCCTGGAGATCAAGTGGGTTCCTCATCAACTGAGCCTTGAAGGGAAATAAACATTGCACAGAGCCAAGTCCCAAGATTCCAAAGGAACAGGAGCATTTTCTCGATAACTTGGAAATTTCCTTCAGCTTCCTGGGATGCAGTACTGTTCCCCTTTCCCCTTTCTCCATTTGTTCTTGGTTGACCATCAGCCAGGTCCCAGCACTTCACTAGATCCCGTGTCTGGTAGAGTGGATTCTAATTCCATCGAGGAATGTGGCATTTTTCAAAAATTATTTCTTGGGTAACCATTTGAAAGGAAATGTTTCAGTAAATGCTGTACACTAATTAGCCATATTGTAAAGTCTGGTGGGGGAAGAAAAATGATGCCACGTCACCTGGAAGACAAATGTGTGAACGTCAGGTCACAAAACACCAGGGAGCATGGTAAGAGTGAATGCAACACAAGAAGACACAGTTTAAGGGAGAATATCAGCAGACAGCCTCGCAGAACCCAGCGCAGTGAATCTAAAATTGTAGGTAAAAAGCTGGAAAAATAATGTACAGCATATTCAAAGATTCTGGAGGAACAACGGAGAAAACTTTAAAATAAAAAAAATATAAATTCAACATTCAGTAATCAAAAATGAAATTTTTAAAATGTTCAGTTGAGAAGAAAAACGTGCAGAATATTGACAATGAGTACCAATGACCCAGAGCATTATTTCTCTTGGAAGATGTGTTGTATACATTTCATCTTTGATTTATAGCCCCAATGTAGACAAATACTTCCAGATGAGAATGCCCAAACCGAGATATTATAGTAAGTGTAGATAGGCAGGTTTCAGTCTCAGAGTGTCTGTGCTCCTGAAATACTAAATAAAATAAGTCACTCTAAAACCGTCCGGGTACTCTGCGTGTTTCTGGAGACTATGAGGATCCTCGTGTTATTTCCAGAACTTTATTGAGAACAGGGCAGAAGCAGTCTGTAGCTCATCTGCTCTTACACTCTTGCTTTCTGTCCTATGCTGTCAGCAACTGATTGTCATAGGCAATCAGCCTTGATCCCTGAACACACGCCATGTTCTATGATGATAAGTAATTAATGTTGTTCCCCAGTAGTTCTGCAGATCTACCCTGATGTTTGTCATGGAGTGGCTGTTGGCTTGCCCAAACAGATGGAATTTATGCCATGTTACTTCTATTCAAAGTAGGTCCATGATCTACATAGGTGCCTTCCCAAGCAGGAGCTAAAATACTCACAGCTCAGTCATGAAAACACAGGCTACTTGTTCAACTTTAGAAACAGTAAAGAGAATTGCTTGGCCGTTGCTTCACTCTGTGTGAATATATTTTATATATTCTTTTATGCTTTATATATTCTAATTAATAATATAAATATTATATATTCTTATATAAAATACATTTAAGAATAGATTTTATATATTCTTAAAAGGATGAATCGAAATATCCTCTTAGTAAGTATTCACTGGGCACAAACTATGCCCCAAGTCTCTGGGGATAGAGTGGTGCAGTTAATTCACTCTATCCATGCTATTGAGGGACATAGATAGTAGGCAGATGTCCTTCAGCTCCTGTGTTTGTGCTAAGAAGCAAACAAAGGAGGGTGTCTTATGGGTAAAGAAATCAGTTGACTTGGATCTTTCCCCAGCGACTGAGATATAAAGGCAACCAAGCCAGTGTTCCATGGAGTAGGTGAAAGGCCCAGTGGGCAGAACTCGGAGGTGTTGCTAGATTGTGTGAGCCAACTACAGCTGAATGAGAGTGAGCCATGCGTACGTGGCAGGGCATGCTCAGCGGGCTCTTTGCTTCTTGTCACAGGATCTCACATGCTCGCTAGCACTGGGTATATGGAAAGAGTACTTGCAGTCAAGACAGGAGCTGTACTTTGTTGTTCTCAGGAAAACTTATTCGGAGTCCAAAGGTTTCTGAGGGGATTTTAAAGCACAGAGGAGTGCCTAAGGAAGTCAAACAGTAGGATGTAAGTCCCATCCCTGTCAACATTTCCTGGGTCATCTTCCCACCCTTCCCATGATAGGCTTCATCAATGGCAATCAGAGCTTGAGTCAAGATGCAGAGAAAAGGAAAATGATGTAACAGGATTGCTATCTCCTCCCACTATGGTACACACACCGTACTCTTCCGAGTCTATCCATGGCTTGTGGCTGCTGTGCCGTGCTCGTCTGAAATACCTGGACCCTCAGAATCATCCTCTTTTTACACCAATGTCCTGGGCAGATTGGTGAATTCTGTCTCTGTATAACATGAAAGGTTTCCTTCACAGCAGAGTCAGAACCATGGACTCTGAGAAGCAGCTAAGATTTCTAGACATCCCCTCTGTCGTGAACACTGCTTGCTTACCTGGGTCTTCATTTCCCATCTTCCCTTTCCTCTCAGGACTGTTCTGTTCCTAACTGTCTAATTCCTTACCGTGTGCTGTTCCACTAAATCCTTAGATGGATTTAATCATTTCTCAAAGTGCACTGTCTGATAATGACAGACTCCCATCTACCTTGACCTTTGGTGATCATTCCTTCTCCATGATACCAAGAATCTGCCTTCTCGGTGCTGTGTCCTCAGAAAAAACAACCTCAGCGCACAGAGTCCTGCTGTTAGGTGGCTTCCTGTTTGGAAGCAGGGGACACAAAATAGAATATTAATGACAGTATGACTCCTACAGGAGGTAGCGCTTAGTAGCCCTTAGGATGGAGGTATCGGCTCTTGTACATGAGTTGAGACAACAACAACAACAAAAAGTAACAAAACAAAGCCAACCAGACAACCCAACAAATAATGGAAGACAGAGTGATCAAGGAAGAAGAGGCCAAGGGTCAATGAGTCCCAGTTATAAGGACTACATTTTGATGGATGCCTGGAGCTTTCTGGGTTTTAAGCATAATATGGATAACTGTTGCATAAGTCAGTCAGTACAGGTGTTAGTCAGTGCTAGGAAGGTGTATTAGCCCACACTTGGTCAGAACTTACAGTTCCACTGGGTGCGTAGGTATATTTATGTGGTGGCCATTGTTCCCACTGTATTTTGTAGAGACAGGGCATCTTCCATCATGCCTCTGGAAATTTGACACTGGGAAACTCGGAAGTGACCGGGATGACTGTTGAAGAGCAGAAAGTCTCTGGGACATGATGCCTCTTCTGCCATCAGACGTGCTTTTCTCTTTAGTTCACTGACTTAGGTTGTGTGTCTATGTGCACGAGCTCACTTGTGTCACGGCACACATGTGGAGCTCAGAGGAAAATGCTGTAGAGCCAGTTCCCTCCTTCCATGGTGCCTTGGTTCTGATGCTCACGCTCAGGTCGGAGGACTTGCCTGGCAACGTCTCTTTACTTGCTGAGCTAATAGCAGCCCCTAATTTAATTTTCAAAATAGCCATTTCTGACATTACAAAGTGTCACAGTACCATATGCATTAACTTCAAAGGTTGTCTTGAGTCAGCCTTATTAAACACTGTATGATTTAAGACTCTCTGTGTCTTTACACACGTGTGGTTTTTAAATCAGGGGTATTTAAGTTACAAGAGGAAAGATCATTTCCGTCTTACTGCCTCGGTGATGTTCACATTCTGTGTACTGAGGGCAACACTTCAGATTCTGAAACATAAGGAATCTTGTGTTTTTAAACAATGGGAGTTCCGGTAGGCTTCCAGTGCCTGTAGTCTTCCATATTGAGACGAAGGGACCGTATTTAGTTAGGAGCCATGAGAAATATGTGCAAGTATGTGCCCAGGTGTGCTATGAATTAATGTCCTCAAACAGCTCCTTTAAACCGTTTGCAAGTGTTAACAATTTAGCTGAGGAAGCCAGGTCAGCAGGCGGATGGATGTCCCCAATCCAGTCACCCAAACTCCCACCCAGTCCACAGCGCTGGGTTGGCAGATCCAATTCCCCAAATAAAGACCAACACATCAGAGTCAAATATGACATTTTTTATTTATTTAACATTTATCACAGTAGAAAAAAAAAAGCATGCTTGGATTTCACTGGAGTTAATTAGAGAATGCCAAGCGACATGTTACAGAACTGTCTCGTTCAGTTCCTGCCGGCCTAGATTTTAGGGCTCTGACTGAAACATTTCAGTGGGCCTGCTCCACGAGGCAGTCTGGCTCATCACTAGGTCAGGACCCTCTTGTTCTCAATTTAGCTCCATGCCTCCATTAACCAGACAAACCCTGTCCAATCTGGCTCACGTCAAGTATGTTCTTGATTCATTTTCTTCCCTAAGTAGCAAATGCTGTCTCTTTACCTTTAAGGGTCTCTGGTACTCTGCCATCATTGCCTTGCTTCTGTCATCTGAACTCTAAGGTTCTCTAAACAGTCATGTGTGATCTCCCTGTATTTGATTCCAGATGGGTGGTTTGGAAATTATCTTAGGTGATCTTGACATTTTTTATCAGATCCGCTGTATGGGTGACTCAGACATTCCTGCTGTTGTTTTAGGAACCCCTGTTAGTAGTTTCCCACTGTTCATTATGCTACAACCTTTTAGACTACAATAATCTTGTCAGCGATTGGAATGCAACTTGATCCTCAAGAATCGTCATCCCTTTGCTGCACCACACACTGGAAAACCAAAGGACCTTATGTGATTCGCAAGTGACCATTGTGTATAAGGGGCTTCCTTTTCTGATCAAGAAGACCCACAGAAAGTATAATGACTCAGGGAAATTGAACTCATAGAAGGAGTTATCCAAAAGTGAGTAGATGGACACTCACAGTCCCGTATGTGGCCAATAGTTCTCCACATGGATGTTTATCAGAAAAAAAAAACATATTGGGAATAGGTGGCTGTCATTATTACAACCACATGGAAACTAAGACAATAGAAGAGGAACCAGCCCAGGACTATAGCTCAGTGTAGAGCACTTTCTTAGCATGCCTAAGGCCCCAAGTTTGATCACCAACACCAGAGCACTGAAAAGAAGATGATTTAGCTCTGAGAAAGGCAATTTAAAAATAAAACTAAAAATTGCCAATTAGAAGAAGATCATTTGACATATGTGTCTAGACATAGTCATCCAGAATGTAAAATTAATGTTTATGAGTTAACGGAACAATAAAAATAAACAACTCAATAAAAATGAGAAAAAAATGAAAAGACAATTAAAATCAAAGTACACATAGATGTTTTCCAGAGAAGAGATATGACTAAAAAGTAAACCCAAGACAAAATACTCAGCATCTCGAGCCATCAGAGAGGCGAACCAACATTCTTTCATAATTTTGCAGCCTGTGGAAATGACTGACACTTGTTCTTAGTGTTTACTATGGAGAAATCACCTTCAGATAAACTAGGGTGTCTAAGTATCTGGAGCAATAATTAAAGTGAAACATTACAGAAACAGCCTAAAAAACCTAGAGCTGTTTGGGAAGCTGTTTGTCAATTTCTTAACAAATTCAATACACACTTACATGTGGCATGTGTAATCATGGCATGTGATTGCATCCATATTCCATTCTAGGAAAAAACCCAAGGTTGCATATATCAAGGGTCTCAGTAGGGAGCAGTTACAGTGATCATGTGATGATATTTAAGGGTACTTTGAGAGTAGTGAACTATATTCTGATGAAGATGGTTATGGTGGTTTGAATAGGTATGGCCAGCATACCTAATGGATGCTTAGTCCAGAGGAGTGTCAATATTAGGAGGTGTGACCTTGTTGGAGGAAGCGTGTTGCTGTCGGGGGTGGGCTTTGAGGTCTTACATGCTCAAGCTCTGCCCAGTGTGTCACAGTCTCCAGCTGCCTTCAGATCAAGATGTAGAACTCTCAGTTCCTTCTCCAACTCCATGTCCGCCTGCGTGCCACTATGTTTCAGACCATGCCAGCAATGGACTTAACCTCTGAAACTGTAAGCCAGTCCCAGTTAAATGTTTTCCTTTATAAGAGTTGTTGTGGCCATGGTGTCTCTTCACAGCAGTAGAACCTGGACTAAGACGATGGTTATGTGGCTATGGTTTGCAGCACAGCACACCCAAGACCAATTTAACTTTATTTAAATCTTAATATGCTTTTATAAAGGGGGTCCACTGTCCTTCTTGGGTTATTTAGGATCCAGTGACTTTTCTATATGTCTATCCTCTGAAGACCATGTTTGGAAATTGTGAGGGCTGGAAACTGTCTGCTTTTTAAATTTTTTTTTTCTTCCTGAGAGCAAGTTTCTAGGCTGCTCTCCCAAGATGTTTAAATTCACAGATTTTCCACTCACAGCTGCTGAACTCTGGCTTTGGAAATCATCTCAAAGGCAAGATGCGTAAATGTTATATACACAGCAACTTAGCCCAGTCAACGTTTCCTCTCTGAACTCAAGGCTCCGAGAGTTCTTGAAATTGTCAATGTCAAGCAACTTTTAAGCCACCGGTGTTCCTCCCTTTGATCCAACTTTCCTATCGAATCACCACCTCAGTGCCAAGGGTATTCTACAATTCAAATGATTAGACTGCAAAGTGCTTTGAGACCTGGGGATCCGGAGTGATTCAAGTGCTAATTACTGCTACATGCTATTCCAATTCCAGTTTCCAATCACCCCTGTGCTCACTGGCTCTCATGCTGCCCACCTTCCTCCACTTTCTTCTTACTTGGTTAATCATTCCTTCCCCGTTCATCTCTATGCCTCCCACCTTCCACCTTCTCAGCATAGATGTCCTATTAAGACAGAAGCTTGGGCGGAGCGGATCTCTCCCTTCATAGGTGCTCTTCTTTAAAGAACAGTTATTTGTCATGGCGTTCCTCACAGTCTCTGCTCTGGCTTCTTTATTCAGCTCTAGAGATCCATTGCCAACCGACTGGGTAATGTGTATGAAACTATTCTGACAAGACTTGTCACTTCCTGTATTAGGTCACAGTCCTGCAAAAGGTCGCAGTAGATGTTGTCATGCATCCTATTTAGGAGCTAAACTTGCAACGTTTTGGGGGGCACATTCTTAGTATTCGAGAAAATGAAATAAGCATTCGGAGATTTATACTCAAGGCATTATTTTCTAAGGCAAACGTTAAACATACTACTTCCACATCCACCAGTAGGGACTTGTCTATATAAACTACAGTTAATTTTATATATTACAATTTTATGCATCCCTTTCGTGATTATATCTATTGACATAAATAAAGACACACCTGTGTAGTTTTCAATGGAAACAACAAGTTATAGCAAGTCAAGCTATCATGTGTTTTTAATATTAACAGTTTTGACTTCATCGTGAAATGTTTTCATAACATGAAATGGCTCTTCCACTGAGGGCATGATTTAAATGACAGTCTTTGTTTCACTCCTCAGACACCATTAGGGCAAGCCTTGCTTCCATTTAGAAGCAGGCCAACCCAGATCTGCAGGAATCAACTGGAAACCTAGGAGCAATGATTTTCCATCAGGGGTTCTTCCAGAGTGCTGGCCCAGTGAATCTAAACTTCTATCATGCAAAGGTGTCCATTGCTGTCTGGCCCCCAAGGTTCTGCAATGTATGAGGTGTGCTCACTTGTGTTGCTGTGATCTGTCTGTATCTGCAGGCTGCACAGACAGCTGTGAATGGGCAGGGCAACTGCTGAGAACTGCAGCTTGGAATTCCTGCTCCCTTACGGCTCCCACCCAGTACTTCTCCCCAGAAACATTTGTAAATGACCTACTTGCTTTCTCTCCTCCAAGTCCTCTCATCCATCCTCCCTTCCAAATGCCAATCTGCTTACCCACATTTTACCGTTACCAACCCTCAGCTATTGGTGTGGTGACAAGGCGGACCCTGGTTTCGGATTTTGTGTGTCTGGCTGATGGTTTCGTTTTGCAGAATCGTTTTGGAAAGAATGTAGGGACTACACCTCTAGAGACGTACCCAGCATGACATTCTGTCACGAGATGAACATGTTAAATCCAGCTGTGGTACTTTGCGGGGAAGGACCCCCATGTACACAAGCAGATTCTGGAAAACCTTGGAGAGATGAAGTTAAATGGAGAATGAGCACTGATTACAAGAGATGCCAACTCCAAGGGTCGGCGACAGAGTCCCTAAGAGAAAATGAGACGGACTTTAGGAAATGAGAAAAGAACACTTTGTTGTTTTCGATTTGTCAGGGAGAAGGAGGCCTGATGGGATTAGGAAGAAAAATAAGGAGAGCCTCTCAGAAATTAGGTTTTCCTTGTTGCCAACTGATAAATCCATTATTTTCTCCTTGAGCCGCCAAGGATTTGGGATCTAATCAGAAGAGGATTTGCTTCCTGATGGCCTCAACTATGATTTCTAACTATGCCTGTCCTTTGTAGCTGAAGAGATTTTATCCTTTTGAGAGATAGACATAGATAATAGATGAATGATATGCTCATGTGTGTGTGTGTGTGTGTGTGTGTGTGTGTGTGTGTGTATGAGGGAGAGATTGTGAGAGAGTATGTGTGTTTGAGAGTTATGTATGAATATATATGTGTGTGTGTGTGTGTTAGAGAGAGAGAGAGAGAGTGAGAGAGAGTGAGATGTGTATGTGTTTGTGTATGTGTATGTGTTTGTGTATGTGTATGTGTGAGTGTATGTGTATGTGTAAGTGTGTGTATGTGTATGTGTATGTGTATGTGTATGTGTATGTGTATGTGTCAGAGTGGGAGTGTGTGTGTTGGAGACAAAGCCAGTGATGATGGAGGAAAACATGGAGATCCCGGCACCCTTTTCTCTCTAGCCAGTTCTCAGCAAATCTACCTCAGGAAGATGTAGCTTTGGAAGTAGACCATGATTGTGTAATGTAAAAGTCTTCTTTGCACTTACGGGCAGGCACCATCTGTTTTGATAAGTAGCTACTGTGAATTGAAACTCTAAGCACATGGGAAAGGAGCAGGACCCTAGCCCCAGGACCAGGTCTAGATGATGAATTGTTGGGAAGATTTCTCCTGGGCCATAACTGCAGCATCAAAGCCACAGGGAAAGCAGTCCCTGCTCCTCCACCTTCCAGAAGCCTGTTGATAAGAAATGCATGCACAAGCAGCAGAGGGCTGCCTTGTCTGGCCTCCGTGGGAGAGGATGTACCTAATCCTGCAGAGACCTGATGCGCCAGGGACAGGAATACCCAGGGCGAGGGCCTCCTACTCAAAGGTGAAGGGGAGGGGTGATAGAGGGAGGAACTGTGGGCAGGGGACCTGGAGGGGGAGCAGCATTTGGGATGTAAGTAAATAAATTAAAAAAGAAAAATTAAGAAAAAAATAAAAAATAAAAAGACGAGAATACAAAATACCTACGAACAATACAAAACATGCAAGCGCATGAGTATTTCCTTACTGTACATAAAATCTGCAGAAACAAGGTAGGAATGGTAAGTGTATCTGAGAAGCAGGATTTGGGACGGCTGAATGTAGGCTGACGTTAAGCCTCAGACAGAGGTGGTGATAATTGAGAAGAGGGAGGAACCGCTGTCTTGCTCATTCACACATCTGATGAGTTACCTCCTCACCCTCTCTTGGGTAGGCTGATTCTTAGGGATGGCCGGGAATGTCTCCTTGGACTGCAGACTTCAACCCAGCACCTTGCTGTTATCTGATAACAACTGAAACATGAACTTCAGAGTTTTTCTGACTGTGTATACTTTCTTCTGGGTTTCCAGGTCATGGCCATAGCTCAATCATGTACTTATTTTTAATTAGGAAAATTTCTTATTTAGTAGCACAATCCTAGTATAGATTTCCAATGTCATTGACCCCTGGAGGACCCAGGAGTTGACTCTGTTGCACCCCCAGCAGGATGGGACTCATGCTCTGTGACTTTCTAGTTACTGTACTCCCAGCCTCTCATACCCAAATCTCCTCATCTGCAAACACCTATGTTATTAGGTTCTTGACAGAGGCTTCCTGTGGTGCTGACATACATACACCCCCTATGGAGTGCTCCAGACAATGTGTCTATGCCTTGGCTTCGGAATGCAGGCAGGGCCTGTTCCTAGTTCCTCGGTAGCTCCAGTAGACATTAGAGTCTTGGTAAGCATCATGTGTGGGATGATTGACAGGAGAGGAAAGGCTGCTTGACTCCCCGTGTCAGTTCTGCTGACATCATTTCCTCCGACCATTTTTACGAGACATTGGCTTTATTGGCTTCGTTCTCTGAAGAGCCAGAGTGATCAATTTCCTTACTTTAGCACGTCGTGTTCTGAACGTCTCTGACAGAGCCTGCCACATGCTGAATTAGACCCGCTGCCAGAATGAACCACATCACACTCTAGGCAAAAGGGATCAGCATGAAGGGCCAACACATAGCAGAAGCCATGTTGGGAGTCTCATCAGTTACCCATTTCATATTTAAAACCACGCATAGACCCCCATGAAAACATAAAGGCATAGGTCTAATCTAGTTATCGACTGTAGAGATACAAAACCATAGTGATAACGCACTTTAATACAATAGATTAGTTGAATTTGGTACTCAAACTGGTAATTTATCAAAGGGCACGTAATTGATATTCAACCCAATTAATACACTGTATTAATTCGTGTAATTATGTTACAATTATAAAGTAATTATAATTATAATGAATAGGAAAATTTTGTCTGGAATCACAAAGGTAGAATCATTGTTAAATTTTAAGCAGCTATTAGAGGGGAGATCCATGTAAATTACCTATACTATTAATATGTAAATTGAGGAAAGGTAACCCTGTCCCTTCTTTGACACTGCATGGAGTTATTGGGTCTATGGTTCACTTAAATGTAGAGAAATGCGCTACAATTCATAATTTTCCCTTAAAGGGTTTTGTAAATACGTCAATTCTGACAGAACGGACTGGGAACTTCTACATGATTGTATATTTGGCTTTGGATCTGATCTGTCACTTCCATGGGGTTTGGAACAGCAGGCAGGTTCTCAGGTGAGATGTGTTCTTGTGCGCTGCCTTTTTGCTTAGGCTGTGTTTGCACACTTCTACTGTGTTCTGCAAAGTTTGTGAGATACAAAACCATGCCTTAGAGACAGTCCATAAATGCATCTTAGAAAGCACATGTCAAACTGCAGGCCATGTATCCTGTCTCTCGTTGTCATGTCATAGATACTGGGAGACAAGCAGAGTGCCTATGAGCCCACAGAGACATGATTTTAACTGTCCGGGGTTTACTGCTAGAGCTGGGGGATGGCCATGCTCTTGTTTCCCAAGGTCTACTGGGGCTGGGAAACCATACTAACATTGGGGGATCATAGAATCCTCTGTTATGTGTTTTAGTGTTGCTGCAGGGTTGATCCGGGTAAGAAAGAACCTGTCTCTTGCTGGATTGGGGCAGTAGATGGACCAATGGGAAGAATGTAGCTTGCAGGGATCTCAGACTGAGTGTTTCCCTTCCTAAGCTGAGGGCTTGTGTTGAGGCGTCATCTTGCAAAGTTTGAAGGAGAACAAAACAGTCGTTTGAAGCTATTCTATTATGTTCTACACATGATACTCTTTAATGGATCAAATGTAATAGAATTGATTCAGGAAGGACCATAGAGTCTGACTATTAACACAAAATCTTCAGGCATCAGGCTCTGAGTTGGCAATAGGAACCCAGTAGTGTGTAGACATGAACAGTGAAAGCCTGCCCCACCCAGTGAGGAAAGGAACCTGTGGACAGAGCCTTGAACACTGATTATGGATTGAATGGACGATTTAGAATTCTAATAAGGCATCCAGCACCATGTAGTTCTGTTATAAGTGTTAGCTGTTGCGTTTACTATTACTGTCTTGTAAAAGTTCCTGACTTTCTAACTCCGGCTGGGAGACATCTCCCAGTTCCTGGGACCATTTTCTTCAAGTATCTTTCAGACAGACTCTTCTCTTTCTGTTGGGTGATTTTTCACTTTACATTTCATTAACATTATTTCTGTCCATTGACTTTTAGGAAACATGGGACGAGGGAATCATAGCTCACAGAGACCTGGCTCCCGCTAGTATCATCTTAGTCACAAGCTTAGGAGAGGAATGCCTCACTCAAGTGAAAAGCAGTGTGTCTGGCAGCTGTGACGATGGTTTGGTTGTTGTTGGTTTATTTTTCGTGTGCATTCCCCACTTCTATAAATGTGAAAATGCAGTTGACCTATCTGAAGCAATTTCAAAGATGCGAGTTGGGCTGTCATTTCCTCCTGTAGGGCTCAGCATTGCTCACCAACCTGCTGACCCTGGATATGAGGAGCTAAAGGAGATTCTCTGTCCATTTTCACATGACTTATCCTATTTTCTTAGTCCAGAAAACCACAGTGCCTATGAGCAAACCCCAAAGTCCTGTTGGCAGTGTCAAGCAGCCTATTACATTTGTCAAAGTGCCCGCTCTCAAACTATAGCTCATGAGGATCTCTGTATTTGTATTAACTAACAGGTAATCCGAAAGAATCTGGAAGACAGTTTCACAGAATACTTCATTGTCATCACCCTCTTCCTCTTGGTAACAGGAAAAGACACTTGAGTGAAAGGCAAATTTTGCATTGACTAGAACATTGGTTAGACCATGCAGGTTAAGTGTAATGAAATGCTTGATACGAAATTACCTGTCAAGATTACAGCAGAGAGACCTTCCGTAATGTTCCCTGTCCAAGTCAAAGGCAACAGAACAACTCACACAGTGCTCATAGTGACAGAGAATAGGAAAGACCCAGCCTGGTTGCGATTATCATTGTAAAATGTCCCATAGGAGCCATTGGACCAGACCCCAATGCTGCTCTGAATCCTCTCACTGAGTTCATTAATCTCTTCTTTCCCTGTCTCTCTGCTGTGGTCTCACTAAGTATCTTCCTTATCAGCATCATGTGCTAACACCATTCTCCATGGATATCTCAGGATCAAAAGGACTGGAATTAATGCCCAGAGACATTTCCATTCGCCTTTGAAAGGCATAGATATACTAGCTGGAAACCAGCACAAACTCTGATTTCCTGTTCCTTACTATCAAAATGCTTATCACAAGCCACAACGGGATAGAGCCAAAGCCATCCTCCGGGCACCGTGTAAGTCTACAGACTGGAGGTTCTACTGAAAGGCCTGACCGCCATGTTGAATGTCTACTCACAGTGTTGTAGGTTTTCTCTCATGTGTCTCGATTTCTTTCCCCACATGGGCTACTCCAGCTGTGTATTTCTGTTGGATCTCCTAGCCTGCTCTTATTCTCTCAGAAAGCATTCTTGTCTTTTTACCTTGTGCAAATATACTTCACATTCACTTCCCAAATGGAGGGCTATGGGATGGAAATGTTCTCAGATGTGTTTTAGGGTACTTTGCCTAAAAGTGAGCATTCTTGGTGAGTCCCCCAATAAGTAAATGTATAGCCTTAGCATACCCACAGAAACTTTCAATTATTTAGCCACAGACAATGAAAGACCCCTCTGAGCATAGACCAACACCTACTCCCTAGTTGACACTGTCTTCCATTGCCTTTTTGATGCTCCAAGAGAAGCTGTCATCACTTTCTGACACAATTGAATTCATCCAAACATGGCTGCCTCTCCCTTCTGCTTCCCCTACATTGAAAGCTTCAAGAAAGCCATGCTTGTTCTTTGGAACTTGAAGAGCATACAACTTTTCTGCCACCTATAAACACCGACTTGTATGAGAGTATGATGAAGATGTTGTATTTCCAAGTGTGGTTAGAAACCCCTTTTCTCCTAGAGTGCATACATGAGAACCTCAAGTTTCTTTTCAACAATTTCGGGAACACTGTTCCTACCCTTGCCTAAGCCTAGGCCCCAAATTCTGACACCCAAACCTGTTAAGTAGAAAAATGACAAGCAATTGGACATAGCTTCAGCCGAGTCTGGCCCCCCGAAAGCCTATCTACTTCATACCTGCTAGAGAATACTTTAGTTTATCAACTGAAACAGTTTTCTTTTCTTTGTCACATGCCAGTATTTGATTCTCTAACATGAAAACAAGCAAAAGCCCCAAATCACAGAAAACCTCTGTCCAGCATCATCAACAACCATTTGTACTTTGTCCTGACTTCTGCCCATGAGTCCTGGATCTCTCTTGTCCATTTGATGTTCCCCAAAGTTCAGACTATGCTCTTGAATGGACAACAAGTCTTAGTTTCATTTTAAACGTATAAGAATCAATCACGGCAATACAGGAGGGGTTGACCTCAGGCATTGTTGGCCATGCTTTACTTCAGTAATTTTTCCCTTTTCTTTTAGGCTTCAAATATATCTTACCTAACTTACAAAACATTCTGATAGGTTTTTCAAATATACTTTGAATGAGATTTACACTAAGTAGAATGCACATTCCTCTAAATAAGTAGACACACAGATTTACACAGACATATACACATATACATATATAAACATGCATAGTATAAGCATACATAAACATACACAATATAAACATACATAAACATGCACATGCTATACACATATACAAAAATACATACACAAACATACAATACAAGTGTGCATAAGCATACACACTATACTTATTTACAGAAATACATTCATACACATATTAAATATCAATATCAATTAATATTATTAAGTATATTAAAATAAATATATTAATCAATATATTAAATATAAATATTAATATGCACACATACACACATATATGCATTCATATACATACACCATACATACAAATACACAGACATACATACTTACACATAAATATCTACACATACATACTATATACATAATACAAGTTCACCTAAAATATTAAAAATTTAAGAAATAGGAACAGTTAAGAATCTCTTCCTCTGTACTTCACTGTCATGGAGGAAGGCTACAGGCTATCCACAGGTAGACATTATCCTAATCCTCAGGACACCCCTTCGTTGTAAAGCCTTCAAAGCTCATCCAAAATGATGAAGTTCGCAGCATCTTAAATCTAGGATTTACTGCGCGATTCACACTGAGTCTTGCAGTTAGAACACAAAGTTGCCTCTTTTTCTGGAGAAAGCTTCAGCAAATGACCTCATGTTTAGTCAGGAGTCACTGTGGCTTGATTAAAGAGTAGGAGTAGGTTTTGGAGAGATGGCTCAGTGGTTAAAAGCCCTTACTGCTCTTCCAGAAGAACAGGGTTCAATTCTCAGCTCCAGGAGATCTGATGGACAGCTCTGGCCTCCACAGGCACTGTACGCACATGGTGCACACACACACACACACATGCAGGCCAAATGTCCATACAGTTAAAAACTGAAAACTTCCAAAAATGAAGATTAGGAACGTGATTGTACTTGCTCTGATTTAACATGTTATGATAATAGAGTAGGCACAATCATGATTTGTTTTTCTAAAGTGGGATTGTTGTGCACATGATATTTCTCAAATTGTTTTATTATTTCATTGTATCTGGAAGCTGCCTGTTAATTATGAAAGCAGTACATTTTAATCAAATCATGAAAAGTTCAGTTCAGTTGTCGAAGTCAATGAAACTCCCTTGTTTGTTGCATGCTGTGTACTGTGTTTGAAGAAAATACCTGGGTTATGCTTTTATCAGTGAGACAAAGCACCTGAACAAGAAAGCTTAAGGGGATGGAGGCCTCTGGGCTCATGGTTTTGTAAGTCTTATCTCATGATTAGCTACCTCCTTGCTGTGGGCTTGTGTCAAGACAGAACTTCTACACAGGACATCGTGTATTAAAGTTCATGAGATTATGGTGGTTAAGGAAAGATAGAGATGAGAGAGAGAGAGAGAGAGAGAGAGAGAGAGAGAGAGAGAGAGAGAAAGAGAATGATAGATATAGAGAAATAGGTGATAGGTGATCAGATATAAATTATGATATATCATACATTATGATAGATATAAATAGGTAGATGATAAATTATGATCGATAATAGATTATAATAAATAGATGACAGACAGACAGACAGGATAGGATAGAAAGGAGAGGAGAGACAGGGGAAGGGAGGAAAATACACAGGAGCATACCTTTGGTGCCAGGCTCTCTTCAACCTGGAGCAGCACAGGTTTGCGCAGTCTCCCAGTAACACCACTGAGTTTTTAATCCTCCAGGGGATCGTTCCATTTCCAAAGTCAGAGCCTCTGTGCCCAAGTCATTTCACAAGAGCGCCACCAAGAGTATTTTTCCCCTTAAAATTCCGCAGGTCAACAAAGCCCTTATGACTCATTCATTTTACAAGAGCTTTGTCAAGTCTTTTTTTCCCTCTCTTAAAACCCCGCAGGCAATGCCCAACAGCTTCAGAAAGAATATTTTCCCTTTATTGTCAGAACCACCCGGTTGGACCATCCTGAAAATGTGTCACGCTTTTTATCCCATTCTACTTAGCCCAAAATATCCCATTCATTGTCCTTCCTGTGAGGCTTTCTTAGTTCCTTTTATACCACAGACCATGCCAAGGGTACAATTCCTTCTAAATAAGTGGGGCTACCTTCTCTTTCGGTCTTAAAGACCTGGAGTTATTTCTTCTTCCTACTCTGTCTTCACACAGAGAAAGCAAACCAGTTCCACTGCTGCTTTTCAGAAGGGAGCTGTCCAACACTGGAAAGGTGCTCTCAGGGCTTAGCAGATGGTGAGGAGATGAAGCTAGACGCCATTGTACTGTGTCCAGAGCTGGGTCTTGTCACACCGTCACAGTGGCTGTGTTACAACAAGTCTGTTTAATGACACTTTGTTATTAGTGATAATTGCGACAGCTGAGAATGGGAGCTCTGTGGCCAGACGGAGGTCGTTCCAACCCAGCCCTTGTTGATAACACATTTATCAGATCCCAGGCAAGTTTCTCTGCTTTACACACTGCTCCCTTCCCTGTTGTGTAAGTCATGGTAGTAACTGCCATATGAGCTTTCACAAGTTCTAAATGGGTCAGTGCTCATACACGCTGCCTTCTGTGATGCCTGGCATCGTAAGTTCTCTCATACTTTTTAATGTTCAATATGTGATATTGATTCCAAAGATACATTGCTAACAATGTCTATCCCTTCCCTAAAACCCTAACCATCTTCCCCTCAAACCATTCCCCATGCCTAAAAATGGTTGTTTCTTCATTAGGAGTGGTTTCTGTGGTGGCTACACTGTACTTTTATATGTGGGAGCCAAGTTTCTGTTCAGAGATCAGTGTCTACTTCTAAAATGTTGCAAATGAACAAACTATCACTCAGAGACTTTAGGAATAAGCCTATGAACCCCCAGAAAGCAGGTGTCATTTGATGTTCCTGGAGCATACAACAGTGACTTTTCTTTACTAGGGGCTATGTCTGCATCGTCCACAGAAAACATATACTAAAACCCCCATTGTTTAGAGCTGCTGAAATATGAAGACAATATCTATTACCTACCAAATGACTATGGTTTCTAAGCCTGACAACTTTTCCTTCTTTATGTCTTATCATCTAGCTGATGACTTTATGTCTTATCATCTAGCTAATGATTCAGTTATATTAGAGTTGAAGGCTAAGAGGTCTGGGTAAGAATGCAGTCTTTACATCAGACAAACCAGGGTTTGCATTTGAAGTTCAACTTGCTATGCCATAGTCTCTCAAACCCCAAACCAAAGAAAAAAGCAGGATTTAGCAAATAAAATGAACTCCCAATCTTCTTCCAAACTGCCACAGTGGATGGTGCAACTCTTTAACCAATTCCATGGCCTGAGTGCAGTTATCTAACATTCATATGGAACACTGAGTCCTAAGTATTTGATAATTTTATTCTTGATCAAGATGATCCATGAACTTGGAGTTATTCGTGGGTCTTAAGGTTCTTATCCTGAGCCAATGAAAACACAACACGACAAAATAAAACAAACAAGAAAGGAAGAAAGGAAGAAAGAAAGGAAGGAAGGAAGGAAGGAAGGAAGGAAGAAGGAAGAAGGAGGGAAGGAAGGAAAGAAGGAAGAAGGAAGGAAGGAAGGAAGGAAGGAAGGAAGGAAGGACTTAAATCAAAATTTATCAGTCACCAAATCAGCCATTCTCCACAGACAAATTCTCCTTGTGCTCTTGGAGATAGTGCCTTGCATAGGCCACTTGCCTGCAGACTGTGAAGAAGAGTTATAATTTCTTCCCTTAACACTGTAGGTTCTTAGTTTCAACCTGTCTCTTAGTTGCAAAGGCCAATTAACAAGAGGAAAACACACCGAACCCATTACTATCTGTATTTCTTGCCGAGAGACATTGACAGAATGAGTGGCTGTCAAGGAGGTGGTGTTAAATTCTGATTTTTAGAGAGCACCTCTTGCACATTTTCAGAGAAATGACAAGGTAAAGAGAACAGGCTTTGGATCTCTCAGGGAAGCAACCGTGGAAAATAAATGAATGACGGATAATGGCTGGTTAATTAAGCTCATTAGTGTGTGTCCTTTGGAACCTTCTGTAGACAGCAGAGGTCTGTGGTTGTCTGCAGGGTTAGTTCTGGGAGTATGGATGTGTGGGGACCTTTTGTCTTTGTTCCCCATGTACAGTTCTTGCGAGAGTGAAGGGAGGACAGACAGGTTTGAGCAGCCGCTCCAGTTTTAGCTCGACCTCGGTTTTTCCTATTTATACGCTAGCATCCTACAAGTCCAAACCTCTCCCTGGCTTAGCAAGCCCTTGGGTACTTGCAGCCATCTTCCCAGAGGACCTGCCACTTCCTAAAAGCAGGGACAGAATGAGAAAGAGAACCCTCGGTCTCTGCTCAGCGCCCCAGCATTTATTAATTCTCCTTTGTCTTGATTAACGTCTTCCATCCTTCATTGTTGAAAGGTGAGTCCCTCCTCCAGCACAAAGACAGGAGCAGCCCTTAATTAACCCAGCGAACAAAACTGAAGACAGGCTGCTCCTGCCTTGAACAGAGGCTTCTTTTCCCACAGTACCATCTCTTCAGAGGGAGGAAGTAAATGTGGCTCGCTGAATGCTTGGAGGAGAGATGATAGGATATAGATTCATGGTACAAGAACATCACGAAGAACAGGTCATTTGGAGTTTTCAAACTAAAAAGGTCAAATAACAACACTAACTGAGTTAGTAAACCCAAAACCTCTCTGCCACATGGCATCTTCGACAGTGGTGAATGGTCACCAGGCAGAATCAGTAATTGCCTCCCAGCCCTGGTGCCACAGAGAGCTTCAGACTCTGGAGCCTTGTGCCTCCGAAATGGCATTGTTTTGGAGTCCTGTAAGTCTGTCCTTCCTCCCATGAATCATTTTCTGGGTGATTTATTTAAGAGTAAGATGATTGGAGAACAAACTGACTTTAATCAAATTCAACTAGTACCTTCTGGTGTTGAGTTATAGAAGGTCACCCACCTGACGTTTATCTTTTCTCGTGGAGGCTATTACTTACTGGTTGTAGGTCTGACTTCATGGCGGAAAGCTTTAGGTCTTAAAGGGACCCAGCTTTTGATAAGCACCACATCACCAATGCGATGTGAGGCTCAGGTATCGCCCGCTAGAAATAACGGTTCTCATATTACACGCATATAACAATTAATATCAATAATACCATAAAACAGGGCCCCCGAGGCCACAACATGTTAAACTATTTCCCCTTTTTTAGCCAACCTTCAACACACAAAATGAAATGAATAAATATCCGTCCGGTGATATGCCACAGTTTCGTTCTGTGTCTGTGAATTCTGGGTAGAGCAGTGTTACCTTAGCAAAAGTGCCTAACTTTCTGGTTACCCCATTTGTTGGGAGCTGGGGAGAGGGTGGTGCTTGCTGCAGAAACCCGAGAACCTGGTCTAATCTTGAGCCTCAGCTAAAAGCAGGCAGATGTGGTAGCTAAGAGTAATCCTAGCAGTCAGGAGGCAGAGACATGGGATCCCCTAGGCAAGCTGACCAGCTAGACTAGCTGAAATTGTCAAACTACAATTTCAGCCAGAGACCCTACCTCATTAAGTAAAGTGGAGAGCAGTTAAGAATGCCCAATGCCAGCTTCAGGCTTTCTGCATTACTGCGGAGAACACACACTCACATATGTGCACATACAACACGCATTCAAACATCTACATCCTACATATATGCAGGCAAAAAACTCTTAGTTCTCTGATGCACCATGTTGTAAAGGTCTGTCAATGTGTGTAAAGCAGTCAGAGTGTGCTTGCTATAGATTCCTGGATTATTACCTCTGTTGTCACTGACCAGTGTTTGGAATAATGACAATATTGTAGCATTATCTAATCGTCTTCTGTGCATTATTAAAGTTTCTCTTCTAAGTTTTTCTGTTCTCTGTTCCTCTTACCAGATCTCTTGATTTCTTTCTAATCTGAATATCTATAAACCTGTTTGCAAGTGTGGCTCCAATCCCATATTATATAAACTAAGGTTTATGAGTAGCCAACACTGGGCTACAACAGGATCTAGTCATCCCAAGTGCAGATGATTAAACACCAGGGCTTGGGGCTTGCTTTCCATAATTATAATTTGGTCACTAGATATTAAAACTGCTTTAGATTTTCTGTGTCAGTGCCTGCCAGCTCATGATGGTTTTGTGACAGAAGTAAAGAAGAATGTATTCTGGAAAATGGAGAATTACCAGAAGGTGGGAGTTGGGACATTTCATTATCGAATTTGGGCTGTGTTATACAATATGGGGCAGGATTTAGAGTAGAAATTTGTTCTGGGTTGGATGCTTTAGAGAAGCACACAAGAAAAGGGGTGAGGCGTCTGCAATTGAGGATCTTCCTAACTTCTAACTCTGGGGAGACTATAGACTGCCACAATGGTGGCCACTTGCTTATACAGGCCAGCAGAGAGATCTTTGATCCTCTTTCAGCTTCAGATAGCGTTGGTGGTTTTGTCTGAGGTTAGACATGATTACAGAGATCTTTTGACTTATTGTGGCCATGGTGGCCTCTTCTAGGATGATTTCTATGAAGGTGGCCATCCATGGCTGCCAGGGCCTCACTGTGAGCTGAAGGCCAGGCCAGGAATCCTGAGACAGCAGCTGTTTCTTCATTCACTGTCTCCTTACCTATAAACTACACATAATAATGCTGATGTTACAGACCCATAGAACAGATGTAGATAGTTGTACATATTTGACAGAGTGTCCAAGAAATACTAAGTACTTAATAAAATGTGGCTGTGTTTTTTTTGATGCCTCAGGCATCTGCAGAATGAAAAGTGCTTCGCACGTGGTCCTGCTCTTACCTTGATTCTTCTTGACTTTTCCATCTGAGAGCAATGAGATTGGGCCTTCAGTTATGGGTTTAATTGGGGTAATCCTCGTTCACTCTCAATGCCTACTGAAAAGAAGCTCTTGAGAGTCATGAAAGTTGTGAACCTCACTCTGATGCTCCCTAGAAGCAGGAGTGGGAACAGTACCTCTTAAGGGGGCATCAGCACATCCCCACTCTGACTTCATGCTTCTCACCTGAATTACAGGCAAATAGAACAAACTTACATCTAGTTAAACCAATAATTCCTTGAAAATTTTCCAAAGAGATTCAACTTAAAGATGCTTTCTTGGTAGTGGTAAGGAAATTTTGTAAACAAAGAACAGCAATGTGTTGCTAAGTGTCTCTTGTATTATTCTCTCTCTCTATGCAGTGGCTAAAGGAAGGAGAGAAAACTGCATGTGATAAGTAATATTGACATTTGAGGAGAAAACTTAGAAGTAGTGTAGAAAGTGGGGAGAAGATACTACTCAAGGACAAACTGACCAGAGCTTCTGTGATCTCAAAAACAACAGCTTGTTCAGAAAACCCCTGTATCCAGTTTCAAACCACGTACTAGAACATCTTTTCCCACTTTTAAAAAAAAAGATCATTTTGTAGTTCCTTGATTACTAACCTGCTTCTTAAAAAGTTTCCCGGAATAAAACCAATAAATTGTGAAAACTGGGTGTCCACGTGATATGATGAATAGGGACCAAAATGTCCAGGACATCCTGGATCACCTGTGCGTGCATAAATACTTGTGTGTCTGTGTGATTCTGTAAGACGCTCCAGGACATGGAGTTATCATATTACTGCTGTCACTGTGTGCACTGGTGCATGTCCTGGACAGCTCATGTGTGCATAAACAACAGACTGAACTTCTACATTTCAGATGATTTGCATTTGAAACCAAAAATCTGATTTGTTTTTGGAAACAAGATGTATATAATTCATAATTTCATTTGAGAAGTGCTAAAATCTAATTTGTTAAAGTATAATCTGAAAATAATCACTTGCTTTTCATGCCATGCTGATTCCATGGCGTTCTCTAACAATAGCAAAAAATAAAGACTTCATAAGTGTAAGTCTGACATTGGAAGTTCTTAGGGTTTCTTTGCTTTTTAGTTGTCTCCCTCTGCTCTTCATTTTTGAGGCTGTTGTGGTTGGCCTGCTCTTGGAGATTTGTGACATTTACGTCTGTCCTGGTTTCATTTCTGTCAGTGTGATAAAATACCCCGACACAAAGCAATTTATGGGAGACAGGTTTTTTTCGGCTTATAGTTCTAGGTTACAGTCCATTCTTGCAATTATGTCAAGGCAGGAACTTGATGCAGCTAACACATCTCCAGAATATAAAGAAATGTACGCATGCTTGTCATTTCTCAGTTCCCTCTATGTAGTACAGGTTCTCTCTGCCTAGGGAATGGCACTGCCCAAAGGGGGCTTGGTTTTCCCACATCAATTAATATAACCAAGAAAATCTCCCAGAATATTCCCACAGGCCAATGCATCTAAAGAATTTCTCACTGAGAATTTCCAGATGATTCTAGATTGTGTCAATTTGACAATTAACTCCAACCATCACTGGCTCAGATGTAACCCTGCTCCAGCCAGCTTCTTCCTTTAAATGTTTACCTACTCTGTAGCCTTTTTCATAAACTGTTGTAGAAAAGGCAGAATTAACTCAGAAGAAAATGAGATCAAGACACCTGTGTCTACATTTTACTATTTTTGTGCAGCAATTAATTCATCCCAAGCTCTAGTATTGACGAAAATGAACAATTTGAGAGATGAACGAATTTGCTAAAGAAATCAGACCTGGAAAATGTCACAGCACCTGCCATTCAGATAGCTCAACTCATGTTTTATCATTGAAATGACTTTAGTTCATTACTATTTTAATCAACGACCCCACTATTACATTTTCAAGTGTATTCTATCACATCATGCAACTAGTGTACAAATATATTAATACATGTACATATTAATATACATGTTAAATATTAGTAATCTTCTGTTGCTTATTTGCTTGAAGTATTTATGACCAACCTCAAAGATTCTACAATTCATTATTGCACCAGCAATATTGAGGAGCTGCTCTAATGGTTTGGATCTTTTACAGACTGTGGAGAATTATCTGTGTTGTTCACCCCTTAGCTCACCATTTCTCATCCTGAAGGCCAGGCCACAACCCATTTGAGGGTCGAGGGACCCTTTCACAGGGGTTGCCTAAGACTATTGGAAAACACATATATTTACATTACGATTCAGAACAGTAGCAAAGTTACAGTTGCAAAGTAGTAATGAAAATAGTCTTGTGGCAGGGGGTTACCACAACATGTGGGACTGCATTAAAGGGTCGCAGTGTTAGGAAGGTTGGGAACCACTGCTCTACAGCATCACAGAAAACAGCAAAAGTGCTTCCCATGTTCCCACACAGAGCCAAGCAGTCATGCAAAACTTTCCAATACAATGAGTCATGATAGATGCATTTTTAAATAGCACTGCACAGTGGATATTATTTCTGTTTTTCCTAATCCCCGGGCTAATCTCTTTTTATGTATAAAGTAGGATTTCGAATGAGACAGTAGCACCCAGAGTGGGTGGTGTGGGAAATGGCTCAGACATGGGCATGAGTGGGTAGTGCATCCTGGGAACATACAGTCAATTTGTGTCATGTTTTATGTCCTTGTTAACACAGCTATTCACCCCCTTCCCCACTAACTTGGTTCTTGATAATCTACTCAACAATGAATTCTAATGCTTCTGCATTTATTTCCATAAACCCAACACGGTATAATTTTTTTTAAAAAAATTAGTATAAAGACAGTAAGACAATTTAAGGACACACAGCACTGAGTTTATAGTATATTGTCTGTCCTAAGAGTGAGAATTTGACCAGTCCAGTAGATCTTTCTGTGGAGGATAACCACCTTCCCTTTCTTTATGGGAACTTAAAACTAGGACATTTATACCCAGATTAAGGTAAGGAAACACAGAGACCAGTTGTATGTTTTCAATGTGTATGACAGGCTTAAGATAAGGAAACAGAGATACAGAATGTTTGTTTTAAACCTGTGTCCTACTTGAGTGGCCTGTGCTGCTTATTTTTTCTTCATAACCTTCTTTCCTCTATCATAAAAAAAACAAGCAAACAAGCAAACAAACAAACAAACAAAAAAACACCCAAACTTCTAGTACTTAAATGGCCCAGACCTCTGCTGATGTTGATAAACAAAGGCCCCATATTCTTTTTTTTTTTTTTTTTTTTTCCAGAACTGGGGACTGAACCCAGGGCCTTGCGCTTCCTAGGCAAGCGCTCTACCACTGAGCTAAATCCCCAACCCAAGGCCCCATATTCTAAGTAAATTCAGAGAAGTCTTAGCTTCCTGCTACATCCTGTTGCCACACTCTAGTACATGTGTGCAAATACCTCAGAACAACCAATGAGGAAATAAATCTCTATGAAAACACTTAATCCCACCTAGCTTAGCATAAAATTCTATTTTATATCAGAATTCCAGTATCCCCTTGGATAAATGACTTCATGTTCTCTATACCCCAATTCAGGGTTGAGAGGGGCTACTTTTTTGTTTTATAGCTTTCAGGAAAAGAGAACTTATGTATTTAGAAACCAGTGTCCCAAGACCTTCGGTTTACTTCGTCCCTCATGTTAGAACACTAAGATATGATAACTTTCCTGATAAAGTTTCTAAAATATGTGATAAGTTTTTAGTATCCATTTTTTTAAAAGCTACAACCACCCAGAAGTTCTATTACTTTGCATATATCTATGAAAACTGAAGGGACCCAACTGCATTGAAAAGTTTTAGACAAATGTTTGTAGCAACATTATTTTATCCTTATGGTCAAAAGTAAAAGCAACAGGAATCATGAAGAACTGATGTAGAAACACGAGTGATGGAGATTGTTGAAGATTGAAGATGTGAATATGGTATGGAATGAAGTTCCGATCCTAGCTACGAAATGGATGGATCTTGACACTATTGTCAAACTGAAAGGAGCCAATCCCAACACTCATCCATGAGCATGATTTTATCATCATGCTTACAGGAGTTCTCTGGGACATGAGATAGAGACATAAGCAAAGCTGCAGATGTCTGTCTGTCCCCTGGTGAGTGACATGTCTGTAGCAGGCAGACAAATGTTATCTGGAAGGTTTGAACAGCCTGTCCTAAAATTTAAATTCAGTGGCAGTCACACAAATATGTCTACTGTGGAACCCTACCTTAAATCAGTGAACTGCATTGTATGTGAATTATGTCTCCAACAATGTGAATGTTAATTACATTCTGGTACAGTGATAAAATGCCTCCCAAAAGCAACTTAAGGAGGGAGAGAGAGTGAAGGAAAGAAGGAAGGAATGAAGGAGGGATGGAGGGACGGAGGGAGGGAGGGAGGGAGGGATGGAGGGAGGGTCTGCTTCAACTCACAGTTAAAGGCTACTGCCCATCATGTTGAGGAGTTTGAGGCAACTGGTCAACCACCATGAATCAGAAAGTACCTAGTTCACTTGCTCCGTTTCATTCAACCCAAGACCTTAGTCTAAGCTTATCTCCTACATGGTTCTATATTCCCTGGAGTCAGCAATCAATATTAACTATCACATTGTATTCATTTTTAAAGTCTCTATTTTTGTTAAATTCTAGGACATTTAAAAATAAATGACAAGTCTCTAGTGGAAAAAATTAATTATATCTACATTTTCTTAATTCATTGCTAATCAATGGACTTCCTAGGGAAAAAAATCAGAACCTTAACTTCTCTCTGTTCTTATAATAATTAACATCATAGTCTACATGTTTATGAACTGTAATGGGATGACATTTGTGTCATAATTTTAAATGAATAATGCCTTGTGTAGAGTAAACCTGCTTCAAAGACTTTAGGGTTGACATTAATATAGCAAGCAAATTACCAATGAAGAAAAATGCACAGTCATAAGCCCAGTTAGGAGTTATACAGCCTCTCTCATGATATATCTGCACATTTATCTGTCAGTGTACAAAGCCTTCTTCACTGAGGTTATTTCTAAGTATCTTATTGTACTTACTGTTATTTGTATGAATGTTTTACTGCTTCCATGTCTGTGCATCACTTGCTTGCAGTACCCGGATAAACAGGTAGAGAGGGCTTTATGTCCTGGAGCTGGGGTTTGAAAAAGTTGTAAGCAGCCACGGGAGTGTTGGAAACCAAACCTGGGTCCTTGGGGAGAGAACACAAGACTCTCGTCAATTTCTTCATCCCCCTCACTGAGGTTTTAATATGGTGTGAAATCAGTCTTGGACGCATATAACTGAGATACTAAATGAAATATTTATCCGAATGAGATGCATCCCTAAGAAAGTTAAGCAAAGCAGTTGTTCTGTACTGAGGCGCTGCAGAGCCCCCCACCCCACCCCCCGGGGATCACGCTAAAATGGAAGCACTGATTTTAATGCCACAGCACTGTACTGAAATCTACACACTGCATGGTGCTACCCTGGCCCCCGCCACTGTTAGGAGCTCCAGAGCTCACTCTAAACTCTACCTTGCCATGTGCTTCCTGAGGCTGCCTCCAGCACATGTTAACTAACATGCTTGCCTGTCTGGAGCAAGACCCGCTTGAAGGCAGGACCTCTATCTGCCTCTGTCAGTGCTGGTTCTTGGAGTCTAAAAGTGAGGCCCTTGGTGCAATCCCTGTTTGGTAAAAATTACAGAATTAGCTGATGGGTCAGGAGGAAGCGAGGGGAAACAGGCCTGGGACCAGCTTCATTCAGGGTGAGCCTGTTTGTTCCTCGACTTGGGATGGACGAAGACCCATGAAGGTCAGTTTGAGCAGTGCCCGAGGCGAAGATGGCAACCCAACCGAAGTAATGACAAAGAGGGCCGGGCTGTAGTGGAGGGAGGTGTTGCCTTCGATAAAAGGAGACAAGATGTTGCCAAGCATATTAAAAAGGAACTAGATCGAAGTCCTATTTAAATTATAAATTAAAAAGTAAATCGAAGTTCTATTTCGGAAGACATCGGTATCGAGAACTTGGCGTTCCACAAACAGATGCAGACTGGAAAGGACTCTTCATGTGGGTGCAGTTGTGCTTTTGAGGTAATAAATAGCTATTTCTGCACTTACACTGAGTGATACAGCTACTGACACGTCTACTCAAAAGCTGGCCTATTTTGTCTTATCTGTCTTCTGCAAAGGCTCCCGCTCCAAATGCCCGCAAGGCTGAACCGGGCAGGAATGTAACAAATGAGTTGCCAGGGGGGTGGCACTGGAGAGGAACTGCCTTCCCTACAGGCATGACATTCAATTTTGTTTTCTGACCCTGGAGGTGAACAGAAGCCAGCGACTGGTAGAGCTGGGCCTGAGGGCGCTTCAGGCACCAAGGTTCTGCTAACCAGTCTCTAGCTGCCCTGGGGGCAGCTGCTCGATGTGCTCTGGCTACCTTCCAGAAACTGTCAACCACAGAGCAGTAAATGGTTATTTTCCACAAGAACAGATGTGGGCAGAGCCCATTGCCGTTTTCGTCGATATGTTTAAGCTGGAAAAGAAAACTTCATCAAGTAACAGTAGCTGTATTAATTCAAGTGTGCCTCGCAAAAGTGATTAGGGAATTAGCTTTCAAAGGCAGCATGAACGCAAGAGACTACACGTCAAAGACAGCGCAAGTGAGAGGGGATACACACGCAGTCGAGATTCACTCAGGATCTTGCCTTTTCTCTTATCACATGATAAAATGTGACTTCTAAAATTTACTGTTTGGAAAATTGTAGAAAGCATGGTGCTCCACAAGAACTGTAAACTGGAAAAACAGATTCTACAGAGCAGAGGGATGATAAGTTAGAGGACCATGGAAGGGAAAGGAAGTTCAGGCCAGTAGGATGGAATATTTTCAGGAGAGAAGGAGCTTGGGAAGCAAGTTTCTCTTAAAATTTCCTTCTAAAAACACAAACATTGATACTAGCTTTTTTTTTTTTTTTTTGGAGCTGAGGACCTAACCGAGGGCCTTGCGCTTGCTAGGCAAGCACTCTACCACTGAGCTAAATCCCCAACCCCTAGCTATATTTTTTTAATTTCCATACTAGCAATACAAAGGATTTTCAAAGAACTTGTCTCTCCCTCCCTCTCCCTCTCCCTCTCCCTCTCCCTATCCCCCTCCTCCCTCCCCTTCCCCTCCCCCCTCTCTCTCCCTCTCGAATAATTTCCCTGGATGAGAATATATCTCAGTTGGTAGGGCACTTGTTCAGTGTGTTATAAAACCATGGGCTTAATTCCCAGCACAAAATAAACCTGATGCATTGGCGGTATGGATGTAATCCTAGCACTTGGGAGGTAGAGAGGCTGAAGGATTAGGAGTTCAACCTAAACCTTTCATATGTGGTGATCAACCTGGGAATATATGCAGCACTGTCTTACAAAAAGGAAGAAGGGAAGAAGGGGAGGAAAAGGGAGAGAGAGGGAGAGGGGAAAGAACAAAGGAAGAGGGAGAAAGGGGTAAGGAGAGAAAGACACGGATAAGAGAGGAGAAGGAGGAGGGAGAGAAGGAGGAGGGAGAGAAGGAGGAGAAGGGGGAGAAGGAAGAGGAGGGGGAGGAGAAGAAGGGGGAGAAAGGGAGATTCAGCTCCATCACACAGAACACATCACATGGTCCTGAATAAGCAGGTGGCCAGCGGTGAACACAAAACCCTCTCCAGGTTACCTTCATTCAAATGCTGTCTGCAAACAGCCATGGGTCATTTACTCCCCCACTCTGAAGGAACCCCTGCTTTCTCACAAATCAACTTTTACATCTGTTTATTGGAGATGCAATAAAAGGCCCCTAGGCTTTCCACTCTCTTAGTTAGATAGAAACCTTGTTAATCATTCCTACCATGTATTGAAAAGATGTATTCATATTAAACTAAGTGTCTGAAACCACATATGCACCGGGAGAGATTGATGCCAAAATGGCTTTCTCTGATTTTTTTTTTTTCTTATTCCACCTCAAAACCAGACGCTTTCAATTAGAAAGCGTATCTCTGATCCCATCAGTGACCATGTAAATAATTCATACAGCTGTGCTTAAAACTGTGTGAGGACATGGGCTTGGTGAATACCCTCAGCCGTTCCTGCCTGCTGTGTTTGACATTCTGCAAATGGAGCTTCCCTTTCAACCCTCCAAGTTCCTGAGCTGCTGTTGACAGTATTCGCTGCTGCAATAGCATCAGTCTTAGCAGATACCCTCATGCATGCAAGGAAGGATTAGACAACGTGAGAGATGAATTTCCAGACAGTGCAAACAGGGGTGACTACTGTCTCAGTGTACCATTTACTGGATAGAACCTGGAGAGAGAGAGAGTCCAGCAAGAGGCAGGAAGGTCATAAGGACTAAGAATCCCATTAAAGGGGCTTTCAGAAGCGGGTTTTTTCTCTTTCTCTTATTAAAGTAAATGTCTGAAACATGCACACATGCGCCCTTCTTTCTCTCTTATGTGAAGACATTACAACTTTCTGTTTTGAGGGCATGCATGTTCATAGGGACATCTTAGAAACAGAGAGAGCAGGTCCTAACCTGCGCCTGCCTTGGGTTTGGTTTCCCCAGCACTACAAGAATTAAATCCCATTCTATATAAACTTCCTAGTCTCTGGTGTTGTTACATTAATACTTACATGGTCTGAGACAGGTATAAGTGGCATTTTAAGATAAAAATTTCAAGATGTGTGTATGCCTGTCTGAGTGTGTGTGTGTGTGTGTGTGTGTGTGTGTGTGTGTGTGTGTGTGTGTGCAGGGGCATGTGCATGCATGTGTTTTTATGTATGTGTCTACCTGTGTGTGTGTGTATGTGTGTGTGTGTATGAGTGTGAGTGTGTGTCTATGTCCCAGTGTGTGTGTGTGTGTGCCTGTGTACATATGTATATGTGTGCATGTTCATGTAGGTGCCCACAATTCCAGGAGGAGGCTTGGATCCCCTAAAGTTAGCATTAGTGGGTTTGAGCTACGCAGCATGGGTCCAGGGAATGGAACAGTAAAACCAAGATGGCGGGACGCTCTCTTGTTCCTTGGTATCATCATTCTATGGGAGACTGAATCTACCCAGGGTCGTGTCGCCGGAAGCCCACTTGTAAATTTATGGTTTCTGTGATAGTCAATGCAGGTCGCGTGTGGTCTGTGTCGATGTATAGATGACGTCTTGCAGTTTTTGTACGTGACCTCTAACGGTGCTGTGAGAATGGCTCCCAAGGATGTAATCGGCTGCCGAGAGGCAACCGTGAAGCCTCTGAGCGCACTGAGCCCAGCAGGCAGAATTACAGGAGGTGGTATAAGGAGAAGGTAAATCCCAGAGTCATATGTCCCTGGGGGAAAGAGAAAATGAATGCACATAACCAGAATGCAGTGTTTGCAGGATAATATAGTGGGCTTAGAAAGAAGGAGAGAAAGCCAGGCGCAGGCAAGTCACTGCTGTGTTTCCCTCTTTGGCTCCCAAACACATCTTCTAATAACTTTAACGATGACAGAAGTCATGATGGTGACTTGTTCAAGGTCTAACTGTCACCAGTGTCCCACCATTCTGTGCATTTATATGTATTAGGCACATACTGTAGATGTGTGCACACATGCAAGCACACACACATGCTATACACGTACTTTACACATACACTTGCCTGCATGAAGCCCTAATAGCATCATAAGGACGCTTCTCCACAAATGTTCTGGATAAAACCCACTTCTGCTTGGTCCTCCCAGTGCTCCTGAGCTGACCTGGCGGTCCTGCTGTGAGCCTCTGTACGTCAGCAGTGTTGCTGTTCTGGAGAAACAGGGGCTGGCTTTTAAACAACAATGCCAGCAAGAGTGAACAAGCCAACTCCTGTCTAATCTCCGTCCTAACTTAGTTCATTCATTTCCTTTGCCTTGGGATTAAGAACTTCTGGTTGGACCTGTGGCCCTGCCCTGAAATTATTTCTCAATTCTTCTTTCTTTGCCTCTGTCTTCTTCCTTCTGTTTCCTCTCCTTATATTGTGGTTATAAAATCTTACCTTCTGATCATTAATCACCATCCCCTCACCTTTTTCTGCACAAAACCTGCTTACCTTCTAGCATCGCTGCTCAAATTTAATTGACTTTTAGAAAGCTGAGGCCATTTTTAACGAAGACCAGAAAGCAGACGTCTTGAAGGGTCCTCCCTTGACGTAAGTCCCTTCCACTCCGCTACTGTTCTTTCCCAGCCTTCTCATTCATCACCAGCAGTTATTGCGTCCCGGGCTTAACAGTGGGAAAGCGTCTCTTTGAGCTTCCTGATGCACATTGTCTGTCTGCCTTTGTCCATCTGATTATCGCTTCTCCAGCTTTTCCCTCTAAGTGTGAGTCCGTTCTGCAGTCCGCGTCTTCCGCGCCTTGTTTATTTATATACATTCGGAGTCCAGGTTTGCTTTATATGGCATGTGGCCAGCTAAATAATTAATACTGCTTCCGTCCCACAGCTAGCATCATGGCATTGCAATGGGTCTGTCCTTTTGCAATAGACAGCAAAGCCGGTAAGGCAGTCAGTGTTGTCTTGTTCCGTGAAATCGTGAGTTCCCAGTGAGCAGAGATTCTGCTGACAGGGGAAAGGAAAAAGCTTGTAAATCCTCATCCACACGTGCATATGGCTGACTTCCTCACTTGTGATACGATTTATCTTATATTGAATTTTCAAGGCAATAGCAGGGCATTTGCCATTCATTAAAGACCTCCATGTACCAGAGATCCTGTGTGTAAGGGAAATTGCTTGGGATCAGCCCTTGGTCTGCACTGGATTAGGATTGTTTTGATAGATATAGACAAACTCTGTGTATAACCGTCTCTGTGGTCTGATACTCCCAAAGCCAAGTGTGTCTAAGGGATACCAATGACCACAAAGCCATAGCCCAAATGCTATGGAGACATACAGGATAATCCTTGGATTTCCTGATAAACCAGCCTCCATTGGAGCCAGATCCCGTCATCCAGGGGTCTGGGGCAGTAGACAACCAATGAGTATAGGACAGATTGAGTTCCACAGGGAGCTCAAGGTCTGTCTGCGTTGCACAGGGAAACAGTCTCAAAAACAATAAAATAAAACAAAATGAAGTAAGTGCCTTTTATTGGTATGTCTTTGAACATGAGTCCTAAATCGTCTTGAAGGATACAACAGAAGTATGTGTACATCAGAGGGAGGGAGAGACTCCTTCTGAGAGTGACTGGTAAGCTTGTAACCATAGTGACTGGATTCTTAGAGACAAAATACAATTACAGTAGGTAAACAAAATGTAATATTACACAATATTTATGCACATATGAATTGTGGCCCAAACGAAATATGAAATACAAATGTTTGTTTAAGGCTATGTCAGTCGCTTCTCGCTAAAGTACATGTCATAATTTAGGCAAAATAATATTAAGATTAGCTAACAGTAAATCACCATGAAAGCAACTAGCCAAATAATATGTGTAATTAAGCTATGACCACATTTAATGCTATTGCTATTCTGGGTTATAACAACATAGTTGTTTTTTGTTTGTTCATTTTTTTTTAAGAACTATATTGGGCGTGTTTGTAGGTTGCATATGCAATATATTATTAAGAGTCATGATAAAAGGATCAGAAATGAAAACAGGCCTGATTTAGTTGATCTTATCAGCACATGAAAATTAAAGGTCAAATGCAGTGCTCCTTCACCTTCTGTTTGGTTGGGCAAGCAGGACATGTCTCTGCTTCCTTTGGCAATCTCCCCTCCCTGATGGTGGCCTTTAAGACGAACCTTCTTCTTTGTAAGGACACTGAAACGCATCTGAACTCAATTTTCCTTTAGCTAACAGTGCTGAGGCCTCTGCCCCTGGGGCTCTGTGATGATGCCAAGCTGAACAAGCTTCCAGCAAAGGTACCAACGCTTGAGTTAGCTGGGATTTTGTGAGCATCGTGGGCAAACTTCTAACTCATCAGACTGAGTTTCCTATACTGCACACATCTGTCCATTTGTGTCCCCAGGCTTGAGATGATGACCAGCTGTTTGTCAATCTGGCCCTTTGCTTCTACTAATCCATCACTCCACCTACATATGTCTAAGAGGGTAGACAATCTTAAATGTTCCAAAACACCAGGAAGCTTGACAATGTAAACCAGGCTTTCTGCAGAAAAAAACAAAAACAAAAACAAAAAAATCCAAAAAACCTAGTTAAGCTCCTGGTTTGATCTGAACCTATAGAATCAAACTTGATTCCTTATTAAGTTACATGATCAATATAGAAGTTAAGGTTACTCTATTCTTCACTTTCCAGAAATACTTTTGGTTTTCAGCTTTCAATTCATTAGGATAAAAGCTTGTGCCCCATCAGCCATTTGACTCCTTACTTCAGCCTCCTGTAATATGGAGCCACTGAGGTGTGTCAACGCCTTACTCCTTCTGGCCCATCAGTGCTCATCCGTCAGCTACACAGAAGACATATATGTGTCTTTCTCACTACTACTTCTATTTCAAGGCTCAAGGGAGAAGCAGATGAGTACTGGACACTTTCCTTCCCACATCTGAAAAAAGAGCAAATTTTCAGCCAGTCAGGGTTTTAGATCCCCCTTCATGACTACTTTGTATTCATTTCAAGGAAGCTGAGCAGTGAGTGAATTTTTCACTATGAAAGCCTCAGCATTACAGGGAGTGAAACAGCACCTGACTTAGACAACACTGTATACAACACCTTCCTTACGTAACACTGGATACAGCACCCTGCTGAGGCAACACTGTATACAACACCCTCCTTAGGTAACACTGTATACAGCACCTCATTTAGGCAACACTGTTATAGCACCCCACTGAGGTAACATGGTATACAGGGATTACAGCATTGAAAACCATGTGAAGATTTAATAATCTCAATGTAAACTGTTAACGTTTAGTGTTTCCTGAAAAATTTATAGGTAGATGATATGAGTTTAGTTTGCAGTGGACATGGTAAAATAATAGACAATTTTAAGTGTATATTTCTGATGGTTTTATAAAAATCTTCATAAGAAGATGGAGAAATGAACTTGAAAGGCCACACCCTGGACTGAGGAGCTCTTGGGATTAGCCTCGATGGGAGAAAGAAGCTTTCATTTGGGAACGTGTGCTCGGCTGGGTTGTCCATGCTCCGGTGTATGGGCAGCATATATGGGAGGTGCTAATGGGATTTAGTGGGCTATTTTTTTAAAGGCCATGAAGTTAGGAGGGGAAGATGTTGGAGTTGATTTGAAGGGAGCTGGATGGTGAGTTGAGGATGTATTCATTCACAATTCTTTGCATTCTAATTCTCAAATAATGAATTTTAAAATATCATTAACGTCTTAAAACAACTCCAGAAGAAATTGAGCTGGTGGTTCAAAACTTCATTTTCTGAACCAAAAGCCATACTTAAGAAGTAGAAGGCACTTTATTTTGGCAATGGTGGTACCATGCATGAGTGGATTTATCTCCACACAGAAGAAGAACCCAACTGTTGGAATCTCACAGAATCAGCTCACTGCAAGAGTACCCAGCACAGCTGTCTTCAAAATTCTCTCTTTTGTTCCGTTATTGTATCCTCTTCCCTGTTCAGGGAGCTTTACTTCATTTTGCAGAACAATGTGAATCTTGAAGAGTGTACCTGTTTATATCTCTGGTATAAACAAATAAATGTAGCCTCTTTTGTCTTTAAAGAGACAGGTGCTTGGCTGGAATTGGAAGCTGTTTTAGGTCTTAGGCTGGATCTGTGAGACTCAGTCACTCCCATTTCTCTATGCCCACAAACATAGTGTTCCCATGCATGGTGCAGTCTGGTCTGGGCTGACGCTGACTTCTTTATTCCACTAACTTTCATATCCTCCTATCTGTCATTGCAGTAACACAGGCATATAGCACTTTTCTGTGTCTGGGACATGCTAGCATGATGTACTCTTAAGTGTTTTACTACCAGAATTCTTCGGAATGTCTGTCATTAGACATTTAATTGGTACTTCTCTATAAGAGCACAGTGGATAGTCCATAGGTAATGTAACCAATCATCAGGATTGCAGACTATGATGGATTTAAGTCTCCCCTCGGAGTACTGTGGAAGGAGAAATGGATCACTTTGGACCAAGCAGAGATGTCAGCATCATGTCGGCAAGAAAACAGTACCAGTAGCTAAGGAAAGGAGAGAGTCCTTGAAGCCAAGGACCACGAGATGTCGTTCTTGCTTCATGCTTTCTCCCAGTCCACAGTACCCGTATCAAATCCTAACTTCACCTCCTGTGTCTTGTTGAAGGGTTTCCTAAAAAATGACCCTGCCCTTGGCAAAGCAAAAGGATTGTCTTGGTCAGCTGATTAATTGGTGCCTTAGGATAGCATGGCTAAAGGGTGGGCAATCCCACAGTTTGAAATCCCACAGCTGACCATTTGCTCTGTGAGTTCTTGCTTTCTGCTGAAGAGTTATCCTCACAGAGGACAGGAAGTGTACAGGTTGCCCATCATTGTAAATGGGTTTGGCAGAGATTGGAGTCTGAGATTCCTAAAGCTCTGAGTATTGGTGGCATTGAGTCAGTGAGCCACTGGCAACTCCAGAGAAGAAATCAAGGGGAGTCTTCAACAAAGCTCCATCTCAAAATGCTGCCCAGGGTTTCTTCCTATTTGAGGAGCCTTAATGCCTTCTGGATATGTTCATTAGGATATCACGCTCATTTGTTTATGAGGGAACCGGTAAGCATGGAGAACAGGATTGTGATTTCTAGGACAGGAGCAATTAGCCTTACAATTGGCAATGAGGATCATCCAGCGTTCCACAGCTGGAAGGCTGAAGGGAAATTCTTGGCAGGGGTGACTAGCACACATCGAGTTCAAAACAACATGCACTTGATGTCCTCATGTGGCTCCAGTCTATTGTGGAGAAGGTATTATTCCCAGAACCGTGTCCTGAATAATGAAAATACAGCTCTAAGTATTGCAGAGAAGGGTGTGGTGGTGAAAACGACCTGGTCAGAGCTGATATCTGAAAAGAAACTGAGTAAACTAGATCAACAGAATAGCACAGCAAGGAGGGTGGCGGTGTGTTCCTTCTAAGGAGCAGGGGACCATACCAATAGGCACAGCTTTACAGAAAGTAGGCATAACGGAGCAGAGAGGGACTTCAGGCCTCCTTATCTCAGCACTCTCACATGCAGCTGTAGGTTCTGTGTTCTCTTTCTCTGTTATTAAAAATGGTAATCATTGTGTGGGGGGAGGGGATGAGGATGAGGGGGGAAAGTAGTGTGCAAATTTATCTCAGCAGCTTCATGCTGCCCCCAAGTACTCTCTGACCCAGGTGGTCCTCAGGCTGTCCCAGGATAGCACCTTGCCATGTAGCTTCTCTTTACTTACAGTTCCCTTGACGGGTTATTACCACACCAGGCTCACACATCCGATTCTGTGGTAGGCTTGCACAGGAACCTTCTCTTGAACTCAATTCAGTCGCCACATGAAAGAACACACCAGACAATAACCCCTGATCCAATTGATAAGATATTATTTGCCCATCTAAGCAGCACAAAATCCTGTACACACCCTTCCCTTAAAACTATTCATAACAACCTGTATCTCTGTGCAGAGAAGAATCTTAACACCTGTTGTCTTGTTCTCCCAGCTCCTCCTCTTTCTAAAACTTTTCCCCCACCCATCTTTCCTTCTCATTCAGTGACAGGCTTTGTTCTAGTTCTATCCGGTACTTGCCTTCCTGCCTAAAGACATCAACCTACAGGTAACAGGCTTTTCTTTACATCCAAACCTCTTGTATTTGAGGAAACTGAAACACATAATTACCCCTTTATCTGCCTAGCATAGCAAGTGCCCATCCTCAACCAACTGTCAAAGTATGGCAAGGTTGCTAGAACCATGACAACTTCTGTCTGTTTAACTGTGATGAGGGGTACACGGCCATCCTGTATGAGTGATTAACAAGGGGTACATGGCCGTCCTGTATGAGTGATTGACGAGGGGTACACGGCTGGCTGTCCTGTATGAATGATTTCAGTTATATATCTCATTTTCTTCTCCTTTTTTCCTCTCAATTTTTCTAAACATTTGGGTTTTGAATCATAGCAAGTTCCAGAACTGCAGTTATTAAGACAGAAAACTAAACTCTAGAATAGTGGTATAATGAAATCATTAGACTACTTACAGGAAATCACATTAGCTAAGCATACCTGCCCAAGCCTGGCGTCCTCTAGATTAGTGGTTCTCAACCTTCCTAAGGTTGCCACCCTTTAATACAATGCCTCAAGTCGCGGGGACCCCCCAACCAGCACAGTCATTTGTTGTTGCTGTAATTTTGCTGCTGTTAGGAATTGTAATGTAAATGTCTGATACGCACGTTATCTGGGGTCACTCCTGTGAAAGCACCATTGGACTCCCAAAGGGGATGAGAACCACAGCTCTAGAGTCTTGGTTTGTTTGTAACATTCTTTACCCAGCCCCCAGGACATATATCTATCTATAATCCTGTTCATGAATCCTTCTGACAATCCATGTCTCAGATATGTGATTTTTTTGAAAGCTAAATAAAGATGCCGGCTCCTTTTAGAAATTTAAAGTGTTGCTTTCTCCATTGTGCCCCTTCCAGCACTGGGGACAAAGCACCCCACTGAGGTGATGTACCGCCAGGAGCCCTCTTATCTGCTTTTCAAACCCTACGTGAAGTGAGGGAGGGGGATTCAAAGTACATTTTACTGGGTGTGATTTCTTTCTGGAGTTCTATTTCTGGTCCAGTAGGTACCTTATCTGAGCCACTCATTGCCATTTTCTACCTAGTCTCAGCTTGGGAGAGCCTCTTGGCCACAATGAATTTTAACTTCTCTGTCCATAAAATGAAAGTAGCAATGTCTTCGGGGGGGGGGCTATGAAGACAATTACAGAAGTCTAAGGCTATAAAGCCACAGCCTGTCACTTTGAGAGCACCATCAACAAACCTCAAGGTTATACGGCGGTGGACGGTCCACTATTACATAAAACCCCACTGATCAATTCTCATCTGGCTCTGCTTGTTCTCAGGAACAGATTGCTCTGTTTTTCATAATTATTGTACATATTAATATCACTGTGAAGTCATTACAACAGCTGTCTCTTTTGGTCACAGATGTTTTACCCTCAAAGAAAATGAAATTGCTGTCTTTTCTCTCTGAATTTTGATTGGTCTGGTTTTTTTAATCAAAAGAAACATGGGGGTATCTATTGTTGCCTGCTCGTGATGGCCATCCATCAGCAGAGTCATCTCTGTTCTGTTTCAGTGTAGTAGCTTCGTTATTCTGAAAATGCCCCATTCACCGGCAGCAATGGACTAAACTAGGGAGGGAGAAGGGTGTCCCATTAGGCAACTTCTGTGTGGTCCTGTGTCAGTGCTGAAGCAAGGGAAACTCTGCTGTCCTGGGCAGAATGCAGACCAGGCAGCTGGGAGGCACAGAAAGGGAACCTCAAAGAGGGAGCCCTGGAACTGAGTCTGGTACACAGAGAAACATGAGGAGGTGGTATCTGGAAAGGTTTTGTAAAGCTGATGTGGCAGGAGCACACAGGTGAGCTTTAGAGACAAGTTTTGTGCCACCAATTCTTAGGACAGGTGAAGGTTAAGAGAGACCAACAAAAATAAGGGACAAACACCTTGGAAGCATAGAAATGTCCTTCCTAATGTCCCTCAAGATGGCAATGATAATAACGATATAATAATAATGACAATAATAATAATTAGAAGAATGAAAATGTCATTTAAAATCAGTGCCCTTATCATTCTATTACTTTGATTTGTTTTCTTTTCTTTTTTTTTTTTTGAATGTTTACAACCTTTTTTCCTCTTTATCCTTTCTGCAGGAATCTTTGTGGGAATTTAAATATCTGCTACTCTCATCTCATTTCATGATTGCTAAAATACTATGGCATGCTCTGAAAGGAGAGACTTCATACGGGGAGCAGGGGCAGCTGCGAATGTGGGGTGGGAGGCCACTGACTATGGTGCACTCTGGAGGGATGTGGGTTTGACAAAAGGCTCCTGGTGGAGCCCTTTTCATGTCTTTCTGGTTTTCCTTTCTGCTCTGACCACTGTACTTGTGACGCAGTCAGAGGCAGAGAGGGCTGCCTTTCGAACGGGAGTCAAGTTCTAATAGCTCTTTCCCTGTCCAGGACCTTGTCTTCCTCTCACTCTGGGTGTCTGTGATCCTTCCAACCTGTGGTGCAACAGTCGGCATTGTCCTCTGCTCCTGAACCCTCGTCCTCCTGGGCGTAATTCTTACTTTTCATCCTTGCTGTTGCTGACCTCTGCCTGTGTCCTCCATCTGAGTGCTGGGGAACAGGTTGTGTGCTCCTATGCCTTGTCTGCCTCCTCCTTTTGACTCCAACACCCAGAACCAATCCTCTGTAAGGATCTTTCCGTGTCTGTCATTCATTTGTGATCTTAAGGCAGGGAATGAAGCTTTGCCCTTTATCAGAGCCCCATTTTCTAGCCTTCCCAAGAGTCAACTCCGGATAGTTCTTTATTTTGTCCTTTTTGGTTTTGAGATGGATGGGCGGGCAGTTCTCATGTAGCCCAGGCTATCCTCAAAATCACTGTGTAGTTGAGGCTAGCCTTAAACTCCTGGCCCTCCTGCCTCATTTCCCAGTGCTAGGGTTATAGTCACAACAGCATAGCATTCTTTTCCTTGGCAGGAGCAGGCACCTCCATCATTCCCATCTCCTGTTGCAGACCCCTAAGCAGTGCTCCATTTGCTTGTGTGCTGGGGAGGGGGATTGCTTGTCCAAGTTGAGAATAAGAACGCACACGGCTTTATTCTGCAAAAGCAGATCAATTCCTTTTCAAAACCCTGGCTGGGCTCCTTGGCTCCTAGAACCTTTCTGTCTAGTGGACATTGAAAGGTTCATCTTCAGAATACTTGGGGCTATGTCCATTCCACTGAATGTTTTCCCTCAGCCCCACAGAACATTGCATTATTATTTTTTGACCACTTGGTGCCCTGCGTTAGGGCATAATAAACTGGAGAGCTGGACCCCATATGAGCCATGCCTATTAACTCCTGCTTCTCCATAAACTCGGATGAGAAAGAGGAAGCAAAGGACCAGAACACAGGCTCTCACAGTGCTTCTCCTCTGGGGGTCCTTCCAGGCATGGGCAGCTTTGGCCAGGTTATACTTGTGACAGCAAGACTTCCTACAGCTAGAGCAGAACCTACTTCAAAGGCAGGTGCTGCACCCTGTGGGTCCCAGGCTCGTCCTTGATATCAAAAGGACAAGAAAAGGAAGAGCTGGGCATGATATAACCACAATATCAACAACACAACAAAACAGCAAACCATAGTAGTAATAACAATCTATGTCTTTATAGATTCTTGGGATCCTGTTTGGCTTGCTCTCCTATGTTGTTAATGATTCTTCCAATGATCTCCCAACCTCCCTCTATTTATGCTTTAATATGCTGCTTACCTATTTAAACCCATGCACACACACACACACACACACACACACACACACACACACACCCCAAATGCAAAGCCTTCTTTAGTATTTGCCAGTTGGTGATTATTAGGTGAGCCTTACTATTTGACATCTAGGTCCTAAAGCAGAGCTTACTGTGTCCTGTCAGTGCAGCAGATGTGATCTGCTGGGCAGATGGTTACTCTGGCTGAGTGTGCAATCAGGGTAAGGCTGTAAGGGGCCTCCTAATGATGGGCAGCCTAGAGTTGTTGAGAGCACAAAGTTTTATACCCAGGATTGAGCTATCTTGTAGGGATACACTGGGCTGTAAATATAGAATTTGCTAGGGTTTTTTTTTTTTTAAACTAGGGTATACAGGACATAGAGACACATAGGACAGAATAGTTCACAAATTCATAGAAAATGATCATGGGTTAAGGATTATGGATCTTAACGCAGTGCTTTTGCTAGTCTTCAATTCTATCATGGTTATTCCATGATATAATTCTGTTAGATCAAAGTAACAGAAGTCAAGGAAGCCATTTACACATACACATTTCTCTCCCATTCTCATAGGTAAGATAATGTAGAAGTTTGTGTATGTGTATGTGTGTGTGTGTGTGTGTGCATATGTGTGTATGTGAATGTGTGTGAGAGTGCATGTGCATTTTTGCATGAGTACGCAAGTGTATGAGAGAGTTGTGTGCATGCACATGTGAGTGTGTGTACATGTGTATGAGTGTGTGCATGTATGTGAGAGTGTGTAGGAATGTGTGTATGAATGTGTGTGAGAGGGTGTGTTAGAGTGGGTGTGTGAGTAAGCATACATGTGTGCGAATGTATTGTGAGAGGGTTATACATGTGTGAGTGTGAGAAAGTGTGTACACATGTGTGTATGAATGTGTCTGTGAGAGTGTGTGTGCATGTGTGAGTGTGTGAGCAAGTGTATATGTACACATTCGAGTGTGTGCATGTATGAGAAAGTGTGTATGCATGTGTGTATGAATATGTGTGAATGTGCGAGTGTATGCATGTGTGCATGTGTGAGAGATTATTTGTGCATGTGTGTGAATATGTGTCAGTGTGTGTGTACATGAGTGAACACAAAAATGTCTGTGTGCACACATGTGTGCATGTGTGTGTACGAGCATGCATGTGTATGTGAAACCATGTGAACAAATACTCCAAATATATAAAAAGAATGCCAGGTTTTCAATAGGTCCAGCTTTTTTCTTTTAGATTTTTAAAACTTCGTTTTATGTGTATGCCATTTTTACTTACACCTGTCCTTAGAATGTCTTGGCTGAGTACCTGAGCCCATAAGTAGGACTGTACTACTGCCAAGAAATGAGGTAGAGTCCTTGTTTGAAAGGACAAGTCTTTCCCCCACACATTCACTCACTTCTTGCTTGCAGAGAACTGCTAAGCACCTTCCACAAACATGAGGCTGGCTTGTCACTGCCGATGTCTTCTGCCTTAGAGTTGCTGGGAGATTTGAGGAAAGCGATTGAGATCTGAGTGCTGTGCTGGCAGAGGGTATCAGAAGTGGCAGGTAGGTGAGTCATTAGGGTTTACTAATTGGCCAACACTGAGAGACAGGAGTAATCTGCTCTGTTTCCTTTGCCAAATGAACCTGGACACAGGTAAGATCACACTGGTCTGTCACCAAGAAGATACACGTTGGGTATGAAGTGATCTCAGAGCACCAAGGCCATCGCTGCTCACTTAGGAAACATGCAGAAATGTAGCTTTCCCCGGCACTGGGTGAGCTAACACTGATTAGGCTTGCAAGTCCCGGAAAGGGAAAACATAAACGAACTTGATACCCCATAGTATTCCTCTGATCAAGCACTTTGATCACTGGAAATACCCTACAGACAAATACTCAGCAGTAGGGATCTCACGGAGAACATATCTAACTACAAATAGATTGTTACTGCCTGGAATGCTCAATTCTCTGGCGGAATTCCATGCTTGAAGGTTTATGGAGTTCTGACACAGACAATAAATGCTTCCCTACCTGGAGAGGAGCTGTTTTCCGAACTCCTGTTACTTAAGACTGAACAAGTAACAAAGTATCAGTATGTGAGAACCTCACTGGCCTACCTCCCAGTCTTTTTCTGGTAACCACAGCACCAAATGCTGGGTTCTTCCTGCAGGATGCTGGGGAGAGCTGTCAAAGGATTGCGGCATCTAAATGCATAACCACTGGCTATACTTTGGATCTTAAATGTCTTCCAAAGGCAAGGAGATAAAGTTCCCTTCCTAAGGTTGGGAAGTGATGAGAATTTTGACAGTATCTGTGAGGGTTCTTTAGGAGACTATAATCTCACCCTTTCTTTCCTTCTTTTATTAAATCTGTTATTTGCCAGGTTCTCCAGTGAGTGGTTTTCAGGCTGCTAACTTCTGTCACGATGCAGCCTCAGTATAGGCCCTCTTACAATGGGGCTCATTGCTGGTGTTTTCAGTCCTCCAAACCTGAGTTAAAACAAGCCCTTACACATAAGTTAGTTCTTTGTAGCAGGTATTTTTTTTAATAGTAATTGAAAGCTAACTATTCACTAACAAAATTTATGCAGGATGATACTGGATAACCAAAGATGAAGGAATACAAATTTCCTGAGGTTCAAAATGTGTTCTCCAGGTAGTGGCACTATTTAGAGTAGTTCTGGGAACCTTAAGTTGTAGTTCCTCCGTGAAGGAAGAACGCCACTGGGATGTGTCTTTGGTTAAACCTGGCCTGGGTTCTTACCTTGAGTTCTTATTCCTACTGTGCGCTGGTGTGAACAACTCAGGTCAGAGATTCCTGTGTCCCTGAGCTGAGCTTTTGTTCCTTCCTTGCCTGGATGATGGGCTGAGTCATCTGACTTGAGAGACAAAATAGAATTTCTCACATCTATCACTAGTAAAATCACTATTGAGTTCTGACTGCTTTTCTGTTAACCTGGATGAAAGGGTGGTATTTTCCTTTATACCATTCTCTGGAGAGTTTCAAACTATGAAAGAATGATTTAAGGTTCTGTATGGGATGTATTCTCATTGAAAGTATGACTATTCCCCAAAGTAATTTTTAAAAGAGGGTTTATATAGCAAAAGATCCACAGATATGAAATAGATCAATTCTTCATGGAATATAGAATATTCAGGAAAATGAGACTTTTTCCTAGAATCTATATGATGTAAAGTAACAGTAAATGGATATTTCTTTGTTTTGATATCTCCTGTCTGTCAGAGAGATATAAGATATGATGAACTTCTTATGCTCCTTTGGATTTCTTCCCCATGTTGTGGTGGTTTGGTAGAAAAAAGATGAGATTTTTTTTTTTCTCTTTCTTTTTTTCGGAGCTGGGGACCGAACCCAGGGCCTTGCGCTTGCTAGGCAAGCGCTCTACCACTGAGCTAAATCCCCAACCCCAAAAGATGAGATTTTGAATTTAATGTATTTCTCTCTAACGATGACTTTCCCATTTATTTACTACTGGACTCTGAATAAAACAAAATTCAAATTGCATCAAACTGTGAACAAAGCAAATATATATATTTTTTCTTAAATTAGGATTTTTGACCTCTAAAATTTTTCAGTTTTGACATTCATATAGCTTATTGATACTTACACGATTGCTGGAGTTTCACAGTTCTTATAGCAATTTTAATGCTGCAGTGTTGAAAAGACACAGAGTAAAGTGGAAACTCCTATTCCTTTCCATGAAGATCCACACTGAATCCTGGCCCTATCTAGGCACGCTGCTTGGTCAGGTAAAGAGTCAGCCTTAGAGGAGGTGGCTATCAACCACATAATCCCGTCAAAGACCCAGAGGCAGGTCTCCTGAGTGTTACCAGGCCAGGCAGTCTCCAGGAGTGTGTTCAGTGCAGTATTCCAGCCTGCAGACAGGAAAGTCCCCCTGAGCTGAGGACCCTGGCCTGAGACAGGAACATGGTGGAGCATTTAGTGGAAAGGAGCTTGTCATATAGATGCATACTTTTTTTTTTTATGGTGCTGAGAATTGAACCCTAGACTTTGTACATGATAGGGACTTCCTCAGTTGTACAAGTTGTTCTTTTTTTTTTTTTTTTTTTTTTTTTTTTTTTTTTTTTTTTTTCGGAGCTGGGGACCGAACCCAGGGCCTTGCGCTTCCCTAGGCAAGCGCTCTACCACTGAGCTAAATCCCAATCCCTGTACAAGTTGTTCTTAAACTCAGTCTGTAACTCAAGCTGTCCCCAGGCCTGCCATCCTCCTGTCTCAGTCTCTGGAACAGCTGGAATTACAAATCTGAACCAGCAGGCATGGCCAATTAGTTCATATTTTGACATTATTACTTATAGGGAACTTTGCAGAGTAGCTTCCTTGGGATTATTCTTCACATATCCTCCTCAGCTTTGACTGCACACCCTCCAATTTTTCTGGAACATGTGACCATCAGCTATTTTTCCATGCTCATCTGGGAGAAATACTCAAGGTCACTTACCGTAATTACACCGGGCATGAGTTGAATGTGCCATTTTTATTAACTGAATAGCTTAGAAGCCCAGGGCATTCCTCAGAGGTTCTAGGACACGCGCCTGCATCCAGCAGGGTCTCCCTCTCTCTTCCTTCTGACTTTTATCTTCTTCCAATATTCCCCACACCCTACCTGGGTTGTTGCTCCCCCCCCCCACTGTACACACAGAAGTATATTATGGAAATTTTCTTACTGAAGTGTGACACTCTCATTAACTGTGTTGGTCAGAGTTCTACAGAGGGTCATGATCGGCAGGCAAATTGCCTCAAGCAACTGTGGAGACATCAGGTCCAACACTCTGAAGCTTGAGGTCAGCAAGCTAGAGACTGGGGAAAACAAATCCAAAGGTCACCTGGAGACAGAATTTCTTCTTTGTCAAGGGCAGTCAGTTTATTCCTCATAAAGCCTTCAAAGGATTAGAGCAGGATCTCCATGCTCTGGTGGGTTATCTGTTTTATAAACTGGGCGGGTGTTTGTCATAGCACATTTGTTGTAGTTTAGTATTTGATCACATATCTTTTTACCGTGGCTTAGCCACGTTGATATCAGGACTAACCATTATACTGTATTAACCAGTTTACTGCAGAGAGCAGAGGCACCATTAGTGGGACATTTTTGATAATTTCAGCATCTCTGACCCCACTCAGGCTCCTGACATTCTATGCCATCCTTAGGTAAGAATTCGACAATATCCATGCAAGAAAGGAAGCCGGACATCTTGGCTCCTGATGGCCCTTCAAATACCACATTCTCTGGGACCCTTGTCAGCTCTTAATTAGATAGAGCCCATCTATTCTTCCAGCCCTCCCAGCATGTCCTCCTTGGAATCTCACTATGCTGAGTCTGGGCTGAAGGCAGCTTGTCAGACATCTCCTGTCTTCCCAGGGCACAGCCTTTATGCAATAAATGCTTCAGAGCTCCTGTCATGCAGGATCACAAGACCAGCCACAGATTCAACTCTGAGGATCTGTTTCTAAGCTTTGTTGGCGTAAGATAATAGTGTTTACAGAATAATAACGTGCTGAAACTAGAGGACACAAGGCTGGATTTCCTTGCTTGTTTCAAGACTTTGGAAGAAGTTTAAGAGTGAGTTGTTATGGGTTATGTCTCCTGAGGTGTTTACTGGTGATTGAGAGAGACTCAGCACTTCAATGTATCATAGTTATCAGGGAATTTAGGGCTGGTCACTTTTTAGTCTTAAGGCAAAGTCTCAAGATGTTGAATCCTTTAGTGAGTTCCCCTAGTTCTCTCTCCATGATGTTCCAACGGTTCCTCAATGGTGCTAAGCAAATCCTTAGCAGACAATGTAGTGGTGATGGGTTTTCAGATCAGGTTGACATTAATTCACAAAATATTCAACCTCAAAACACAGGTGTTTCCCTAGAATTCCCATGAATTGCTGGGAGGACTAAGTCTCTCTTCAACTTTACTGAACCATACACTACAGTTTCAGTATCAGATGATGCAAGCTTTCTTAGTTTTATGTTTTCTTTGGAAATTTTTTTTTATAAACAGACTACAGTGACATTAGCCAAAGGATTTTGAAAAGCTTTCATAAGTGTATTTTGTTTAAAATACCACTTTTAGTTAAAAAATAATTATCAGAATTTTAGTAGTCACATGATCTTTATTTGTTTTCTTTAAAATTTCCGTTTGGTCCAGACTAAAAATGTCACTATCTTGTCATATACATGCATTTCAGACCCGATCCATCCAGGCAACATGGTAACATATTTTTTTTAGTGAGTTGAAATACCATGAGGCTGATATGCTAGGAAGATTTATATAATGAGTGATTTGGTAAAAGGATGGCTCAGTTAATGCTAAGCAAAAGCAACAGGAGGTGGGCATCTGCAGTGTTTGTACCGTGTCAGTGTGCCTTGGTTCACATCTCAGCTCACCTACTCATTAGCTGTGTAGCCCTGGTCCTCTCAGTCAACCTTGCCTGACCTCTGGTCTCAAATACATAAGTTTACCAGTATAACTATGAGCACTGTAACCCCACTTGGCTTTAGACTGTTCATCTTTCCACATGTAGGTGATGAAAAAAGAACCCCTCTGCTAATGAGATGTTTTTCAGTGGATGCTGTACTTTTTTGAAACCGAATTCCTTGGATCAAAATATCTTTGTAGTTCACATCACTCCTGAGGTTACCAAATGGCCCATTGTCCTGTGGGTCTTCTTGTGAGACCTAAAGGAGAGGAAGTCATAGACATGCATGTGATTTTGAAAGACCATTAGTCACTTCCTGATTTCTTTAAATACTACCTAACCACAAGGAAAGTTTCATGCAATTTGGAGATATATATATACATATACACATACATATGCATATACATGATATACACATACATATACGTCATATACACATATACATACATATACACATATACATCATATACATCATGTACATCATATACATATGCATCATATACGCGTTCACATATACATAACATTTCTCGTTATACATTGTTTTTTACAGTGAAGACAGTGAAGCTGAAGCTAAGGGAGCACAGCGACCAGCTTGAGAGGCAGGTTTGTTTTATGTTTGTTTGTTTGTTTTAACTGATGTTTACAATAGGAAAGGACACATTAGTTTCACTGCTCTTCAGCTGATATAATTTCTGGAACAGATCTCGTTGATAATTCCATTTGATATTTGGGTTAGACAGCAATGGCCTGTGCTTCCTAATTATCAGAAAGCAAAGACACCATTCAGCAGGACTACAGAGAGTGTGTGCTGGTGGCAGGCCTCCCCCTGCGCCCCCCCCCCCGCAAGTTAGTGTAAGGAAGGCAGAGTTTGAAAGGAATGTCCGGGGAACAAAATTGCATGAAACCAAAGGAGATGCCTTGCATGTTCCTACAGGAAGCTCTGTGAGGGTAAGGGTGGAGAGAGATTATGGGGTGAATATCTTTTAGCTATAACACCAGAGGTTTTCATGCAGCAACGCCCGGTGGTCTGGAGATTTTGCAGGACACATATAAGAGCTCCAACTACCCAGGATCCTTCGAAAATCAGGGGGGCAATCTGGAGGAGCAATAAGGGGTGTGTGGAAGCTGGGGTGGCTCCTCCTTACTTGATTTAAAACTGGTTTGGATGGGCCTTTTAAAGAAGCCAGAGACTGGCAGGGGAGCTGTGCCTTTGACACCTGCACCTCATTTGAATTAAAAAGGGACTTTGATTTGAAGCAAAGCTTTGCCAGTAGCTCTGCCTGGATGAAGTTCTGAAGACCCCTCTAAAATTAACTTACCCAGGAAGGATCAGAAACCATTTTATCTTAGGATCTGGTTGATCATGCTGGTTTTGAAAGATTCTGTATATTTTTGCAAACAGATGCTTTTAATATTTGATATAGTTCTATGATAAGCTTACATCTTGGTGAGCTGTTTTTGAGAAATGAAAGGAATCAAACTTTTTAGTGAAAATATAAAAAGGCTTATATTGTTTAATGCCCCAGGTAAGCAAAAAGAATTGTGGAATGAAAACATTGTACACACATGAATAACATTGTACATACATAAATTACATTCTACACACATAAATAACATTGTACACACATAAATAACATTGTACACATATAAATTACTCGTACACACATAAATAACATTGTACATACATAAATAACATTGTACACATAAATTACATCGTACACACATAAATAACATACACACAAATAATATTGTACACACATAAATAACATTGTACACACATAATAAAAAGCATGGTGAAAAGAAGACAGAAAACATAGTGATTTAAGTACAAATAGAAGACAAAATCTATCAGAGGGGTATATCAGTTCACACCAATAATCTAGCCTCTGGGAAGCTGATACAGGAGAACTGCAGACCACATTGGGCTACATAGTGAGCTCTAAGCCAGGGTGGACAGAGAGTAAGATCCTTCCTCTACTACTTCCTGCTTCCCCTCCCAGTGCAGCTTTTTCTACCATGACCTTAGATATATTCTCCCCTTCACTGTCTTATTTGGTGTTTAGCATGTATATTTTGTAATTGAAAGTAGTGTTTTGTGAATGTTAAATATACAAAAACAAAAGAAAAATGCCTGGCATCTATTAAGTACTCACTGAACAGAGATACCAATCCTGTGTCCATCTTTAGATAAACAATTTTATCTAAAGTATGTTTTGGATCATTTGAAATAAAGCAGAAGCAAACTTCAACAAGCTGTAAAATAATCATGTTAATGAATCTCAACATGAAAGCATGAATTTTGCAGACAGTGTTTTGTATTCATTCAAAATACAGTTTTCATATGAGAATATGCCATTTGTCTGCAGACTCCATGAAAGAGCATGACACAGCAAAACTTGCACAAGCTGAGAGGAAACAGCTTGGTGACAAGATACATCACCACTGAAAAAGGCAAAGAGGCCAGAGCACAGCAGGAATTCACCTCTACCCAGCAGGGCTAGAGAATTCTGAGCTGGGTGCAAACAAGGCTGAGGAATGGAGCTAGAGACTGTTCTCCCTCAAGAAAGGACACTTTGTTGCATAGAAGACACCTCAGAAGCGGGTACAAGGGAGTCCTAAAATCTAATCTCTGCTTTCTCAGAGGAGTTAAAAGGGAGAGATCCAGCCTGTCAATATTTCTAGCAGATTTAATAGACAGAAGGATGGTTCCCCAGGGACTTCTTGGAAAATACCTTTAGCTTGTACAGCTGTCAAGAGGCTGGGGAAAGGACTTCATCTCGGAGGGATGGGGAAGCTGTCCTGGTGATGCACTGCTGTGATGTCTGCACTGAGGAGTATAGAGACAGGAAGAGTGAATTTGAGGTTGGTTTGGACCACATAGTGAGGTCAAGTCCTGTCTGGGTTGTACAGACCTGGTTGAGATATTCTTAGAGGGCAAAGAATGAGTTCTTGCAAAAGGAAGCTGGGGCATGAAAGCAGAAAGTAGCCTTTCCCAAACCTATCTCCAAATCCAGGAGGGAAGTGTGGTGGTTGAGTCAGATACCTGGAGGGATCTCTGCTCAGGTAAAGCTTGTTTTTCACTGTTACTGGGAACAGCCCAGGACAAATCCAACTGACATTTTCAGGAGCAGCCAGGGGTGTATTTTTTTATGCACTTCGAGGGATATAAGCTGAGTCTTGTCCTCTAGTGATCCGAGAATGTTCTGGCTTCCCGTGGTGAGCCCAGAGCAGGGAGATCTCGATGCATTATCTTGGAAATTCACTTGATAAGGAAGCAGCTTGCCATGATGGGCTGTTGGGACACTTCCTTGGTTCAGGAGTGTATCTGTAGCAAAATCTGATTTGTTGATTTATTTCCAGTCATATCATTTTGGGCAATGCTTGGTTCAAAACACAGGGAAGGACGTAACTGTGAAAAGAGTTGATGGTTGGTCTTGGTTAAACTGTGAGGTGTCATGGGGTTTCCATGTAAAGAGTCTAGCTGAACATACATAGACTTGTAGAAAATAGAGGGGCTGGTTTCTAGCACACTTTCCTGACTCAGTTTCCCTGATAGCTATCAGTAGCACCCCCAGGTCCTATTGAGGCCACATTAGTATGGTTTTTATTAAAAAGAAATCACTGTCCATTTAGATGCTTCAATTACGTTCTGGGTTGTTTGTTGATTTATAAATTAATTGACCCCTGAGCACACACACACCTCTTCACTCACCAGAGGAACACTTGTATTAATTGACTCAGCAGAGGGTCTCTGCAGTTGCCTCGGCTGCTTGAGAATTATGCTAGGTGATTCTCCTGAGTGCTCTGACAGCAAAGTCTACAGTGGTAATGTGGTGGTGCTGAATCCAGACATCCCCATCTCCCCACGTCCCAAGCAGAGCGTGAGGTAAATGGAAAAGCTTGTTTACGCTCTTCCCGTGGTAGGAAAGATCCCTCTAAATGTCTCCAGTGATTTGATACCCATGAGATATCAAAAGTCTACTGCAAGGTTCTTAAAATTACTTACCTACGTGCTAGCATTGTGCTGAAACTTATCAGCCTTACGTAATATCGCTCCTGTTTTTGCAGGCAGAACGTACGCGTGTGGGTATGAATTTAATTTGATCTCTTAAATTTTCTGCTGAGGAAAACCAAAGATTCTCGGATGGTTAAGGCTACGGTCAGATGCAGAGGGGGAATTCAGAAATTCTGAGCCTGCATATTCTAATTCTTTAAACCACATAGCAAATTTTATTTTTGACTATTTTTTATTTTTTAAATGAATTTTAGGATTAGAATATAATTACATTTCTCCCTTCTCCTTTCCTCCCCCCAGGCACCAACTTTTTGCTTGTTCTCAAATTCATGGCTTCTACTTCTTTATTGTTGATATGCGTATAAATTTCTAGACACACAAACGTAACTTCTTGGTCTGTTATAATTTTACTTGTATTTATATGATTTGTGGACTGACTACTTGGTATTTTGGTAGCACGTGCTATTTTATAATCACTGTCTGTTGTTTTACTAAGAGAGGTCTTAGTGTCTGGAAACGGTCAGAGTCCCCTTAGACAACCTGCAGTGTTCACAGGCAGGCCTCAAAGGATCCACCCCAAGAGTCATCCTGTGAACCCTAAAATACCTTCTTTTGAAATGTGTTACTTTCCACAGCCTGCATGTGTCTACTGAACTGGTCCGTTTTCCAAAAGCCCGCTGTTGTCTGCAGGCCTGGAATCTCTGCTTCCCAGAGCCTCAGGGTTGGCGACTGCAGGCCACCGTATCTTTCTTCCTTTATCCTCCCATCATGGCTGAAACCAAAAGGGTGGTGTACAGAGCTCCAGAGGAAGGCTTGGCATAGCGCCGGCCTGTAGTCATCTGTGAGCTAATAAAATATCATCTGTACAGCAGAACTGGAGATTGGTCCCAGGTTCTCACACCACTGGAAGCATCATCAGCCACTTTTCCTTTTCCTTTGGAATCTCACTAAGTGGCAGTTCACTCTTACACCTCAGGTAGACTGAGCTTAGGATCCCCTGGCCTCATCCTCCTGATTGGCTGTAATTTCCGGCCTGAGCATCACCTCAAAGCGCTCTTCGGAGCACGTGACTACCCCAACTTCCTTTCTTTATTGTGTCTATTTGACTGAACAGGAAAAAAAAAAAGATAATTCATCTGTGAATTTTTTTTAACATTTTCTAAAATAAAATTAGAGTATGATTAAGGTTAGTTTTATCATCATGCCCCAGGTCTTCAAGAGCACCTTCCAAACACGGTTTAAACAGGAATTTTGAGGACCACAAGAAACCCCCAATAAACCTATTGCACGGCGATGTGTATCTGTAAAACCAATGCTCGGGAAGCAAAGGCATGTGCTTGATATCTGTCCTGTTACATTAGAGACTGGGTCTAAAATTTAAATAAAATATAAGGGAAATAAAGAAACGGACAGCGCCAGATACGGCATTGGAATTGACAACTTTTTATAGGAAACCGAGATCTAAATGCAAGATAATCTAGTGATGGACTTTTAAATATGAGGGCCAACCACCGCCTCCTACCCACGTGTCTTGTCTACTGTCTTCCCCGAAACCCTGGGGTCCTTCAGTCTCTGCGGGTGCACACCACCGCACCCTGCTAGTCTCGGGGTTCCTGGGAAGTGAACTCGTGACTTTACACTTTGATGGCCAGCAATCGCCGAGTACTGCTCCAGCCCCACATGCACAGATTTCCCATGGCGCTGTTGAGGCTCACCTTTTTCTACTTCCCTGGAAAGTTTTAGAAAAGAAAAAAATAAAAATACTCCAGGATGACCTATCATTAAAAACAACTTTAATAATGTAAAACTGCCCCAGGGAGACGCCTGTTTTAGGACATGAGCTGTCTGTCTCCTTCTATACACTGTGAACGGAAAGACATACTCCCCCAAATAGCAGCACGCAATTTTTTAACCGACGGCTACACTGATTATAGCCTGCTCTCTTGTAATGAATACTAAACCAGAAGTGTACATGTATGAAATCAGCCTACCACAGATTATTAGTAATTTCCTACTAATTCAAATCATGACGAGGCTCTAGCAAGAAGGTTCAGTGGGTAAAAGCAGTTGCCAAGCAAGCCTGACAGTCTGCTCAATCCAAAGCAGCCAGGGGGTGGAAGAGTGGAATCAGTTGCAGAGTTTGTTTGTTTGTTTGTTTTGCTCTGCACAAATACACCACAGCACCCTGTACACTTGCATTCACCAACACATGGATGTGCACATGCACACACTTGTACGCACACGACTGAAATAAAATAGATCCTGGAAATCATATTAGCATCACATTCTATCCATGTTTGGTCCCTTAAATACGTCCACACAGCAGAACTTGTGTAATACTTACCTTCACACTAACTGCTGTGGTTACACCCCTCACTGTGATCAAGCCAACACCTGAACTCTCAAATTTATGGGCTTTTCAACTATCTCCCATCTCATCTTGGCCACGTGCTATTGCCCTGAGCGCTCAAAAAAGGCGCTGTTAGAAATTACTTTCTTATAAGTACACGAGGTTTAATTTTGCAAAAAGTGCTGAAACATCAATTAGTAGAAAGTCACTAAAATGTATTTAGTTTGAAACTCCTATCGCTTCTCGGCCTTTTGGCTAAGATCGAGTGTAGAAATTCCTAACTTCGTGTATTTTAGGACAGACTATAACACAACTACTTTAAAATTCTAACTTTATGGTTACAGTAAAAGCCTAAAGCCATACAGTAGTCACCTCACCAAGTGCACCATGTTATTCACCCAAACCAGCTGCATTCAGAAACTCTGGAGTCTTTATCCAGAGCAATAGATAGCTCCATCTACAGAGTGCGTGCAGGCATGAAAATACCACACTTCTGAAAGTTCCACTTTTCAAAATATGTGAAATAATTTCCTGCTTAATCACAAAGTGTTTTTTTTTTTTAACTGCAAGAGCATGGATGCTCGTTCACTACAAAAACTTGTCAATGTAAAAAATAATAAAATACTGACTGAATTACTTGGTAAATTGCCAAGAATGAATGCCTTTCTCTATGTATGAGCATAAATACAGACATACACCTATGTATGCGTGCATATTACCTGATCCATGTTAGGACTGCATAAAAGCTTTTCTGACTCAAAAACTATCATTTAAGGACTGGCTGCTCTTCCAGAGGACCTGGGTTCAAGCAGCAGCATCTACATGGTAACCCACAGCCACCTGGAATTAGCCACCCAAATTCTAGAAACTTTAAAACACTTTTCTAGCGTTGGTGGGCACTGGGAACTCATAGGGTGCACATGCACACATGCAGGCACTCCTAGACATAAAATAAAAATAAATAAATCTTTGTAAATAGGTTTGACATGCTTCTCTTTCAGTCTGTCACTTTATATAAAATCATCTAGTATTTGTACTTCTACATCAGGTTGCACAGTGTTCATGCATACCTGTGCGTGCACATTTGTGCACACATGTACATAAACAGACATGCACATATGCACACCTTGCACGTATGCACACACTCCAAGTACTGTACCTGTAAGCTTTTATGAGTGTATATAGATGTGCACAGACTTGAATGCTCCTAAAAGAGAGCTTGAGGAAATGAGATTTCGGGTCAGTTTTCTCTGACTTTATTGGAAATAAACAATACCTTGCACAGACCCTCTCAGTGAACAGAGGTTCATCACCATCTGTAGCCCACAGTCACCTTGTGTCCCCACCATCTGCAGTGTGTGAATGAGAAATAAATTCTGCCGCAGAGGTAGGAGATTCATAATCCTTTCACACATAAATATTTGAGTTTAGTTGATGTAAATCAACGAAGAGGTGAGACTTCCCTATGCAACCTCACTAAACTGTCAAATCAATAAATATGTTAAGAGAGACATTTCTCAAGAGAAGATTTACAGGCTCTCTCCAGGCATATTTAAAATGCTCTGCACCACTAATCACTGGAGAGACGGAACTGCAAACCACACCGATACATCATTGCAGCCGGGTTAAAATCACTACTGACAGAAATAGAAGGAATAACAAATGCTGATGAGAATGTTGTTGGTGGGGATGTAAATTGGTACACCCACTATCTGAAACAGAATGGAGGTTCCCCCAGAAACTAAAAATAGAACTGTCAAGTGGTTCGGCTGACCCAGTACTGCACATGTAGGCTAGGAAAAGGAAACTGGTGTCTGTTAAAGACATCTGCCTCACAAGTTCATCCAACCCGGGGTGACTCTGTCCACCCTAACTGAGAGGCAATAGCTACCTCCATGTTCACGGTGGGGCGGATCTGTAAAACTGCTCTGGCACATACACACAATGAAGCCTTCTTCCTCTGTACAGCGAATGGAATCCTGTTCTAGAAGCCTTGTGGATGAGTCTCAGATAACACCGTGTTGGGAGAAATAAGCAGGGAGCAGAAAAGGAAACGCTGCATGGTCTCACTGTGGCATCTGAGAATGTTGGTCTTTCAGGGATGGAAGCAAAATGGTGGTTCCCAGAGGCTAAGGAGGGCAGTAGGGAGAGACAGTGAGGACTCACGCAGAGATGGGTGCAAAGGAACAGGAAGTAAAGCATTAGTTCTAATGTTCTGTTGCACAGAGGGACAGCAACTGGTGCTGGCCACAATATATCGTATACGGCAAAAGGACTAGGCAGGTGGAGTTCGAAGATGTATTTTTATTTGTGTGTGTGTGTGTGTGTGTGTGTGTGTGTGTGTACACGCATGCATGCATGTAGGTTCCTGCTGAGGCCAGAGGGGTTGGTTCCCCTGTAGCTGGACTTGCAGACACTAGTGTGTGCTGGGAACAGAACTTTGCGACTCCAGGCCTGGCTTTTGAACACTCTCACCCGGAAGCAATGTGGGTAAGCCAATTCCACAGATTAATTGTGATCCAACGTAATCACCGCAATTCGCCATGCACATTGGAATGTCACGACATACTTCCTGCACGTGCACAATTATGGCGAGTCAGCTAAAATTTCAAACAAAGAAGAAGTAAATAGTTTACAAGTAAGAGTATGCAAAAATAAAATTAGTAAGAAATCAAGTTAGTGACCATTAGGCCCTCTCGACTGTGAGTTGCTAGTAGTCCTTGGAGAATAGGAACAACTTATTTCTTTTATCTTCAAAGTCTAGATTGCACATCATCTATAGGACATCCTCCCTTTGTCTCTAGAGAGAGCCACCTCTCCTTTGTGCACAGCTGAAAGGGTATATCTGCAGACCCTAGGACTACCCAAAGGCCCAATATTTCTGTGGATGGATCTTCAGCAGTAGAAGCTGCCCTACTCTTGGTTTTTTTTGAGTTATAGCTCAAGTGCTCTGAGTAAAGATGGTCCCCATAGGCTCATATAGCTGAACGTTCCTCCAATTGGTGCAAGTGTTTGGGACTTTCCAAAGGAGGTAAGGCCTTGTTGGAGAATACCTATCACTGGGGACAGGTTTTCAGGCTCCAAAACACTTCCATTCTTTCTAGTGTGCATTCTCTGCCTTGTGGTTTGAGATGTGAGCTCTCAGCTGTTCCTCCCACAAGGCCTTCATTCAGCCATCATAAACTCTAATCCTCTGGAACCGTAAGTTGAATTACACTCCAGAATGTTGCCTCGGTAACACTGTTTTAGCACAGCATCATAAAGGTAAACAATAAAACTGGCATTGGCACAGAATGAGACAGTCAGGAGAACTGGAGCTGGCTCAGGTGGCCCTCAACCCGAGTAGTGCCTTTAGGAATGAAAGGAGAGCACCTGAGTGATGTCATCCAATCAAGGAGGCTCACCCTATCCTCTCTGTGCAAGCTCTCATTGAGAGGAAAGGGCTTGGACATGTAGGGATCTCACTAATAGAAGATGACAGGCCCTACTAATGAAGGGACACCATGTGCCCCAGGGCCTCACAAGTTCAAAACAGAGCACTTTCTAAACATTTACTGCTATAGTAAATAATCAGCCCCTGTCCAGGCAATGCCTTAGGCTTAGCCAACCCGGATGTTTCAGCAACTTAGGAGGGTGTTTCACTGTACCAGGTAGCCATGCAGCAGTGCTTAGGAAATGACCTGGAACTTGACCAGTGAAGAACCAGAAAACTCACCTCTGATACAGTGTTTGTGCCTCTTTTTTTGTTTAGTTATTTCTTACTTGTTTTTAGAGACAGAAAGGGGATAAAGTTGGGTAGAGAGAGGGAAGACCTTGGAGGAGTTGGGGGAAGAGAAAGAATATGATCAAAATATATTGAATAAAAGGACATTGGTTGGCAATTTGTGGTTAAAGCACAACCCAGGGTAACTCTATACCCAATTCATTCGAATACAATGAATTTCAAATCCTTAGAAGAGAAACTGCATGGAATTAAAGTCAACAGACAATTCCATGGACAGTTGGCTTAATTCTGATTGTTAGCAACACAGCGGTCACAGGCAGTACAGATAATCAGGAAACCATCTATATGTAAGTGACTGATACAGAGTGGGGTTACTGTGCTGCTTTGGCAAAGGCTCTGAGGTGATGGGGAAGGCTGGGGACAGAGCCCAGGGTTGTAGGAAGGAAGAGAGCTGCTGGTGTGTGTTTGTCTACAGAACTACATCTCAGAGGCAATGATCAAAAAAATATACCGACTCTGAAAACACACGGAGTGCATTTCGTGAACGTGGTACCTGAATGAGGATGCAAGGAAGAAGCCCAATTTCCTAAATGCAGTTCTGATCTAATTGGGAACAAAACAGACATGAAAAAAAGGATCATCGATTTTTTTTTATTATTATTATTATCCTATCTACTTCTTGAGCAGAAGGAGGCTGCGCTCATGACATTCTTAAATAGAGCAGGTGTTTGGAAATTTACCAGAGAGATGCAGAATATTAATTGAAAACGTAATTTCTCTGCCCCAGTTATCAGTTTGGAACATTTTATGTCAGGTGAAATTACAGCGCTGGTGGAGTTTCAGACTGATCTTTCAGGACACTCTGCGAAAGAGAGCACCTGTCAAAATCTCCGTCCAGATCTGCTGGGCACAAAGCAGATCGATGCTCTCCTTATCCAGAGGGTTTGCAGCAGACGTATAATTTGATGTGCAGAAGCATCTTGTTTGGAACAAGAGGCCCAGGAGGAGGTGAAGACAGTGGGTCTGGAGCACCCACTCCTGACAGAGAACACTGTCAGTCTCCTTCAGTCGAAATATTGGAAGTAGGGGCTAGATCGAAGCACTCTGAGATGTGTGTTAAATTAGGGAAACGACTGGATGTTATGTAAAGAGTCAGTAACCCAGGCTGCTGAAACCCATCCATAGCTTCTCCGTAGGGACCCAGCAGGCTCGCTGGAGGGACACACTGTTGTGCTGGCGAGGAATACATGAGGAGCTAGCACATCTCTAGAGATGTCTGGGTTTCTTGCTTTTCAACTCATCATCTTGTCATCCTCCCACTTCTGCCTCCTTGGGCTTGAGATGAAAGATGTGAGATAGAAAGGGAATATTCATTTCACTTTTTAATTAAACATTTGGTTTGGTTCCAAAAACCCAAGACTTCAGTTCACAGGCACAGAAAGGACAGGGGGAGCAGGGCGGGCACGGCTTAGAGAGGATTTTCTTCCACACAAGGGACGCGGGCTTACTTTGGTATCTGCGGAAGAAAGTCTGTGCCGGTGTCTGGTGTTGCTTCGCTAGCTCTCTGCACTGTGCTCTTGGTATGCAAATGTCCCTTAAACTTTTCAGTGACAGTCAGTGAAGTTCCATAAAACCAGAAGCACTGTCATGTTAGAAAGACCTCTGTAAAAAAAAGTTAGCTTTTAATATTATAGTCTTTTGTTTTATTATCTCTTGTGCTCAAGCTGAAAAGGGCCCCTACTGCAGGTTCAGAAAACGGCTCTTTTGTTGATTTAGATCGTTAGGTTCGTTATTTTTAATTGTGTGTATTTGTCTGCAGGGTGTGTGGGGGGGTGGGCTTGTGCACATGAATGACAGTGCGGGACAGTGTGGGTGGAAGTCAGCAGGCAACATCAGGTGCTTCGGAGTTGGTGTTACAGGTGGTCGTGAGCCACCTGCTCTGGGTGCCGGGACTGGTCTTGGAATACTCTGGAAGAGCAGCGTACACTCTTAACCAGTCAACTCCACCTTCAACGCCGCCATCTTGAGTTCGCTTTTATCTTCTTTTACTCTAAAAAGTGATCGTTGTAAACTGATTAAACGCTCTAGACTGTGGTGTGGTCAACTTCAAGGCAACTCATTCTTGCAAAGTATTTGGTTAAGAGATGGCCCGTGTTCAGATAAGGCCCATTTCTCTATGTTCTTAGATTTACAGACTGTCTAGTTTACATATGCTATGAAGTTTGCAGATATTATGAAGTTGCTCCAGAGTATCTTTCTCGCCTTATTAGCTTTCCCTTGCATCTCTCCATGTCCACATAGAGACGTGTTGAAACTCAATGAACTCATACAATAACCTTTTTTCTTCTTTCCAGCGTTACATATCTAGTGTTGAATCTCAAAGGTTGCCACTCAACTCTAAGTCTTTGACTGTAGTAAACACATTATTCCAACGTCAGGTCATGCATGCCTAAAGGGGAGATGGGGGTTGGCAGACCCTGGGGGCTGTAAGGAAACTTTCTACGCCCCTGCCCAATGTACATGAACACCAACCCTGCCTCGGGATGCTCTGCTGATGATCAGAAGCCGTGAGTGAGTGACATTAGCAGACATTCAGAGTCCTGAGACTCCTGTGTGCCTGCCCCTCCACCGTGCTTCTCCTGTGCTGTCTGCCACTTCTTTACGGAGGCTACATCTCCTGCCCTGTGGCAAGCCCCTGCCTCACCAGGCTCATTCCTTCCTGGGTGTGCTCCCTATCCGGAAATTCCCATGTTGCCCTTGACTTGTCTAGCAGTTTCCTTCATTGTTGAGTGCTGGTTCCCAGAGAAGCATGTCTCCACACTTGCTGGGTGGAGACAAGATTAACCCACTGCTGGAAGCTTCCTGTGGTCCCCACCATCCCAGGGCTACTCTTTTATTTCTTCTACAGGAGCAGATTCTTAGACTGTTCCAAGTCTTACCTGGTTATTGTTATCCCCCACCCCCACCCCCCGACCTTTTTCCCGTTATAGGATATCTTATGCTTCACTTTCTCTAATATCACACCCAAAAGGAAACAGTATTGAAGGATTGTTTGTGAAGTGATCAGGGGAAGGCATTTTTTTAGTTGTGGCTTCCTCTCTGCTTTGGATTTTGAAAGGGCAGGATAGGGTATAGGGTGTAAGCTTGGCTCTGTGGCAGCCAGAGAGTATCTGTCTGTCAGGCAAACAATGCAGTCTGCACAACCTAACAGGATTCACACACAGAGAATGAGAGAGGAGAGGTGGGAGCAGCATCTGTGTTTACATTTGGAAGTGTGTTTTAAAGAGTTCTACCGTCTTCAGTTGCTGGGGCAGAAAAGCAACTGCGAACAGAGGTTGCCAGAGACAAATAAATAAATTAAACCCCGGGTTGCTCAGAAAGTGACTGGTTGTGCAGTTTCTTTAAGGAAAACAAATATTAAACCATTTGAGTAACCAACTCTTAGCTTCCCGCTTCCTCTGTTCTTATGTGTAATTGGCCAGTTAGTACATTGTGCTGTCTTTGGAACACGCGTGTATGTCGGGTTTTAATTTATCTTAGATTTCAAAAGTTACACTTACCTTTTCGGTAAATGCTTAAACGCTCTCAAAGATCTATTAGGATAAGACATTTTCCTGGGAACACGAGGGCTCAGAGCATAAAGCAAGCCTGCCTCTTAGCAGCCTGTGACCCTGGCCCCGGGCTCAGTATGGTGCTGACACAATCAAAAGCAGTCAGCCTCTTAAATTGGAGCAAAGCCAGCCCTGGTTCTGATGTCTGAAGTCTCATTTCCTCCAGCTCTCAGCAGTTGGCTTATTTGACATCCAGGTCATCTGACAGCCATTTCTCTTCCTGGTTAGTGGATGTTGGTATGACCTTTGGTACATAACCTCACAGTCATGAGTTTCAGATTCTTCACCAACAGAAGGAACCATTTAGATCAAACAAGGCCTTGGCTGTCCTTCCAAGGCTAATCTTCTCCGCATATCTTTAAGGCGTCTGATGTAAGCAGAGGTTTTAGTTAGTCAGACTGTCGGGATGGAAACATCTTTAAGGCAGCATTTATCCAACTTCAGTAGGAAAGCTGAGTCATGAAGGACTCCTTGTGAAAATTCAATCTAAAGCCAGAGCTTCTTTGCTTGTAAGCCTCCTTCGGGCAACGGCAGTGAACATCTCTTCACATGTTTAAGTTAACCAACCAAAGTCAGGGTCATTTGCTCAACCTCTCCGTGGGGTCTTCTCAGCACTAAGCACTACGGGCAAAGATCCACTCTTAGATCTCAGCCCTTTAATGAGACACATCCCTCCCCTGTATATCATGACTTTTAGTATTATTTCTGGAAGATGTCAGCAGGCGATTAGACTTACTGTGTATGGCAAAGTTCTCCCACAGAATGGAAGTCTAATGAGGTCCTCTGAACAAACCAGTAAGAAATTTCAGACTCTGAGGGAGATTGTAAAGCCAAGAAAACATTGTTTACTATCACACACACACACACACACACACACACACACACACACAAATAAACCAAAACCAAAAACGATGGGATTGTTTTCTCTGAAAGTGTAGGATAAAATGGCACGGGACCCGTCAATGCTGTTTGAAATCCTGAAATAGGTTACCAGACAGAGACCTGCATTCAGACATGGTGAGACTAGTTTGGATGACTCCTGGCAATTCTTAGTAATAAATTCTTAACTTGTTACAAAGGAGATTTGAATATATATATCCTGTACATAAATGCACATAAATGGTGACTGTCACAGACCAAATCTGGGTAAGAGAATTCTCCGAGGTCACTGATACAATCACACTTTGGCAGAAAAATGCCTTATCCTTGAGCTGTGTACTAAGTGCAGCATCCAGAGAAGAGGCTCCAGCATAGTCTTCATCTTCTGCTTCCTTGGTTGTCACCCAGAAAGCACCGGTGCCTGTCACTCATTGTCCTGTTGGGCACACATGTAAACCACTGTTGATAGCAGTGTTTTTCTTAGTTGCCAAAACTTGGAAGAAACCAAAAAAAATTGTTTTAGGTACATGGATAAGTAAACGATGGTCCATCCAGACAAGAGGATTATTCCTTGTACGAAGAATTGTTATCAAGCTACAAAAAAGCCATGGAGGCACCTTTAATGCGTGTTCCTAAGAGAAAGGCCAGTCCCCAAAGTCTGCATGTTGTAGGGTTATGACTGTGGTATTGCTGGGAGCAGACAGTAAATGCACTGGCGATCGCCAGGAGAACCGTGCGTGTCAAACATCAGACATTTTTAGTGCCTAAAAACAGTGAGAGGAGAATCGTGAGTCTCCTCTCCTGTAGTTCATACACCGGGGAAATTAATAAATCTTTGTTCTGAGTGTTCTAATCCTCAAAGGGTTGGGACATGGCATTCCATGCTAAAGCCCTACAGTTGTCTGACATCACATACACGCTTCAGAAGTAGGCTGGTCAGTTAGTAGGGGGCTGGAAAAGCTAATGGACCCCAGAGTTTGCTGTCTCCCTCTCTGCCGAGGAGTCCTAGTGGCGCCCTCAACCCCACTGATGGCCTTTGTTTAGTTACATCCACAGCCTGCTTGCGGGCAAGCTTACGTCTTGGTCTTTCTGCAGGAGCTCTGACCCAACGTCCATGCTCCGGACCCGCTTTGTTCAGCACTTGCCTCTCTCTGGGTTTTCACTGCCTCCACAGGGCAATCGGCTTCAGAAGGTCCTCGTTCTTTCCTGTAAGCCAAACCGTTTGAAATCCAGTGTCATTTCCTGTGCTGTGACTCACAGCCCATCTGGCAAATCAGGAGCTGAAATATCATCCCCAGGACGGAGAGTATTTAAAATTTAACTCATCATTTGAGATACACACGGCCAATTCAGAACCTATATTTTTCATTAGTTAAATATTTAGTATTGGCAACATAAATTTGGATTCTTTCATCTCCTTGCAAATTATCTGTTTATAACGATTAGTGGTGCTAATGAGGCTGGCAATAAACAGGCTTCCTCTCAAACTCCCAGCTCCAATCATTTTTCCATGTTAAGCCAGTGAAGCCCCTGCAGGCTGGGTAATTCACCCCAGGTGTCCCTAAGGAGCCCCAGACACGGGCTCCTTACAGCCTCTATTCCCCCTTCATGGACGCGCCCACTTAGTCCAGGGAGTCAGACTTCTGCTCTCCCTACAGTCCTTCCTCCTTTGCTGGTGCCCTTCCCATATCCCGCAGCACAAGGAGATCATCAGCCTTCGGGCTGCCCGTTGCCATCTCCAGATGCCTCCCCCGTCACTGGTAGGTTCTGTCCCCCTTCTCCCCACAACTGTGCTCATGCTCAGTCCTCGGGTTCTGTGATGGGTGTTTTGTTCTGACTCATTCTCCATCCTCTTCCACTTTCCTCTTGCTTTTACCACTGCTTCCGGTTTCTTCTTGCTTTTACCACTGCTTCCGGTTTCTTCTTGCTTTTATCACTGCTTCCGGTTTCTTCTTGCTTTTACCACTGCTTCCGGTTTCTTCTTGCTTTTACCACTGCTTCCGGTGTGCTGAGTTTTAAACTTTCCTGGGTGGCTTGCTCTACTGCAAGCATCGATTCTAACCTTTCTCTTCAAGGAGCTTCAACCGGATGGCCCCTGGCTGTGGTTTCCCAAGGGTGCACATGGCGGAAGGCTACCTGTCTGTCCCACCTTCTAAGAACATTATCCCTGTCTATACCATCCCTTCATTGTCTCCTCTCAACCTCCACCTCCTTTGAAGAAAATCAATCCCATCAAACTTGACTGATGGGCCATGGTTTGTTCAGGCACTCCCGCACTGACACCCTTGTTCACGATCAAGGTGGATTCAGATTTGGGGTATCTCTGTTCCAAATGAACAAATTATGAGATTTTAATAAGCCCTGCCTCATATAATTATCAGGAGAGTACAATCCTTTACTGTATTTCAGGGACTAAGAGTAGTGTGTAACACAGATTAGGAGCTAGATGATTAGTGATTATTATTATTAAATTCAGCTTTGTTCCTTGGCCTACATTTCTAGCTCCATTTTCTCTCTTAAGACCAAGGCAAGGTTTCTCAAGCTTCAAGAATGTCACAAGAGATTCAAGGAAAAGTTACCTTCATCTACTTCTAGAAATTGCTGTATATTGCCTTCTCAGGTCTTTCCAAGGTGCCATATGCCTACCTCAGGGTTTTTGCTTGAAGTCCATCACTTTTAATTTCTTCCCCTCTTTGCCCTCCAAATGTTACCTCTTCCTCTCCTGTCCATGGCATTCTACATTCTCCTGTTCTCAGTGATGAGATCAGGCTACTTCCTTTGTTCAGGCTACTGGGAAGTCTGTAATCTGGTTGTCCTGCTCCAGTCCACCAACACAGTCTGCAGGTTATTGCCCCTGAAGCCATGTGAGATGCTGACTATCTATTCTGATCTGCCCATGTGAGGGCACGGACCAGCCAGGCAGAGGTTTGTCAGCTCCAGTTAAGTCAGCTTTGAAAGCCTGATGCCTGCCTAGTGTTGAGGACAAAGTGACCATATATTTCTGTGAGACACTGACATAGATTTCTCATTGTGGGATTTATAGACATTCAACCTTACAAAAAGAAATTCCCAGGCTCCTTTTATGCAGGTAGATTCATCCAATCTGCATTCATAAGTGTTTCATCACCCAAGGGAGAACCTGGCACCAAGACTGCTCCTGGCAGGTAACAATTCTGTTTCTCAAATGGTTGTGTGGAGAAAATAGTTAAATGGCCAAACACACAAGAAAAAGCATATAGTATGCCACATACATATTGATTAGAAATCAGACAAATCTCTTGGCATTATCTGTCAAATACACATCTGTCCTCTTCCCACAGGGCAAGGTCAAGTCTATGGTAAAGTACTGTGAAATTGTTCAAAGTAATCAGCATGCCCCTCCCCCCATCACACTTCACCTCTACTGCATTAGATGGATGAGAAACAGCAATGGGTAACATTCACGTTCTCTTTAATATATTGTATACACCCATTGCTCTTTCTCCCTCCTTCTTCTTCCCCCTTCCACACCCATTTTTCCCTTTCCATTCTTCTTCCTTGCCTTCCTCCCTTCTATTTCTTGTATGTGTTATTTTCCCTTCTTTCAACTCAACTATCCTTTCCTTTCCCTCCCCTCTTCTCTCCTCCTTCCCTTTTCCTCCCTTCCCTTCCTTTCCCTTCTCCTTTCTTTTCTTTTCCTCCCTTCTCTTCCCCTCCCCTCCCTTTCCTTCCCCTCTCTTCCCTTCCCCTCCCTTCCCTCCCTTTTCTTCTCTTCTCCTTCCCTTTCCTCCCTTCCCTTTCTCTTCCCCCTTTCCTTTTTCTCCCCTCCCTTTCCTCTTCCTCCCTTCCCTTCCCCTCTCTTCCCTTCCCCTCTCATCCCTTTCCTTTCCCCATCCTTCCTTACCCCTCTCTTCTCTTCCCCCTCCCTTTCCTTTTCCTCCCTTCCCTTCCATTTCCCTTTCCTTTATTCCCTTCTTCTCCCCTCCTTTCTCTTCCCTTTCCACTCTCCCTTTCTCTTTGTTTATCTTCCTCCTCCTCTTCCTCTTTCTTTAACTTTTCCTCCTTCCCATCTATCTCTTCTTCATTTCTTCTTTCTGAGGGATTAGCTCTTGTCATCGTCACAGAGTTAATGGTCTCAGTACAAGTTGACAGAGACCATCTGAAGTCAATTCCCTGCCAAGACTAAAGACAGAATTATTTGACATTCAGTGTGGACCACAGGAGGCAAACTGGATGGAGAACTCAAGAAAGTACACTACCCAATCAAGGAGCGTGGCAGGGCCAAGAACCCATCACATGCACAAGTGAAAGCACAAATTCAAGCCAGAGGAGCTGCTGGGGGTAGGAGCGGGGAGACACAAGGCACAGATTTAAGACAGCACCCCTCTCTAAATAAGCAGACCTCACACCCTTAGAAACAAACATGAGCTACAGAGCCTGCTAAGGGTCCCTAGAGGCAGAGATTTGCAAACTGCTAAGGAGCAGTCCAGTCAAGGACAGCTAGGAAGAGCCTGAACTCTCTCAGCAACATGGCAGATGATTAGCTCTGATGACACAGGCTGTACCTGCTGGAGGGCACCTTCATGACTGAGCTTTGATATTGGATGTCTGGCTTCAAGGGCAGACAAGTAGATTTGACCAACTACCTGATGTTGAGTAGGATAAATCACAATGTAGTACTGGTGCTTGGTTGGACCACTCAGGTCCATCTTTTTCTTCTCTCTATTTCTCTGTTACATCCCTGTGAGATGGACATGCTTCTGACAGACCTCTGAGGGATCTGTGGTAAGGAATACATGAAGCAAACTACGAGTAGAGCTTTGCAAATTGTTGAAGTCCAATGAAAGCTGGCTCTCATACTGATCACAATACACTCGCTGAATGAATCTGGTGGAGTCCAGCGGTCAGTATCAGTGATGTTCCACAGTTTCTGTTCCTGTTTGGCTGGGGAGAAGAGGCAGGGAATTACACCAAATATGGACCAGATCAAGGCCACTCTGTAGGGAAAGAGGAACCAGACAGCTCTAAGGAGCCAGCAGAGAGTCCAAATCATAAACGAGAATTGAAAATTGATGAGGAAGCTTGGAAAAGAAATATTTGACACACTTATATTTACTATAGTTCTATACTGCCTTAACCAGCCCATGAAACCAGAGAGAGGCAATGAGAGTGTTCAGACACAGGGGGACAGCTGAGCACACGCATCCAAGTAGCACTGCACTTGTTCATAGGACAAATGATGGTTTCACATCTACCCTGTGTCAAATCCTCTGCTAAGTTCTAAGCACGCAGTGATGGAACACCGCCCACAATCTTGACTTTCAGGCAGTGATCTACCAGCTTAGTACTCACTGTCCTAGTTAGGGTTTTTACTGTGACAAAACACTATGACCAAAAGGCAAATTAGGGAGGAAGGGTTTACTCAGCTTAAACTTCCACATTGCTCTTCATCACCAAAGGAAGTCAGGACAGGAACTCACACAGGGCATGATTCTGGAGTCAGACGCTGATGCACAGGCCATAGACAGGTGCTGCTTACTGGCTTGCTTCCTCTGCCTTACACAACCTGTTTTCTTATAGAACCAAGGACCACCAGCCCAGGGATGGCACCACCCACCATGGGCTCGGTCCTCCCTCACTGATCACTAATTGAGAAAATGCCTTACAGCTGAATCTCATAGAAGCATTTCCTCAACTGAAGCTCATTCCTTCCTGATGACTCTAGCTTGGGTCATGTTGACACACCAAGCCTACCCGTTCACTCACTGTTTGATTCTTCTGATACGTCTCAGAACTTTCATGGGAAATTTCACTCCTATGCTACCAACTTACTGTGTGACTATTTAGCAGTGTGTCTCTGTTCTTGCAGGGGACGCTGGTAAGCTTGCGAACCAGACTAGGTGATGAGGATTTGCCATGGGTTCCACTTAGCCTCTGAAACACTTTTAGCTCTCATTTCTACATGTAAATAAGAAAAACCAAACAGATAAAAGACAAAATGTCACTGGGGAAAGGACACCATCTTTATGACGTCATCCTTGGTGGCTGGGGAGATGGTTCAGAAGGTAACAGTGCTCACAACTCTTTCGGAGGATTGGGGTTTGATTCCCTGTCACTCATATCCGGTCACTCACAGCTGCTGAAGGATGGGGGTTCTGTTCTCCTAGACCCTTGAGTACTGTACCCATGTACACATGCCACAAACACACATGCAGACACATAATTAAAAATAAATATTAGGAAATAAAGATGACCTTTGAGAAAACAATGCCATTTCCAGAGTATTAACCTTAGAGAATAAATAAATGTGCCCAATGTTTGGCCTGTTGGAAGGGACTAGGAGGTGTGGCCTTGTTGCAGGACATGCGTCACTGGGTGCAGGCTTTGAGGTTTCAGCAGCCCAAGCCAGACACAGTGTGTCTCTCTTCCCGCTGCCTGTAGATCTGGATGAAGAATTCTCATCTGCTTCTCCAGCGCCATATCTGCCTACAGGCACCCATGCTTCCAGCCATGATGACAGTAGACTAAACCTCTGAATTGTGAGCCAGCCCTAATTAAATGCTTTCCTATATAAGATTTGCTGCTGCCGCCCTTATGGTGTCTCAAGTAGAACAATGGCTAAGACAGTACATGAAGGTGCACTGTACCGGTGGTTGTGAGATGGACAGAACCATTTCAATACACTATATTGAGTCTGATGTATATTGAGTGTAAAATACAATGGATATATTGGATATAAAGTAGTGGAGTGTATGCTGCCTTGTAAAATCACGGTGTAGGATAGTAAGGATGAAGATAAAGTGACAGATTTTTATAGGCAGTGCGCAAAGAAATATGTGAAGGGTAATTTCAATTTAAAAAAAATGTATCAACTTAAGTACAGGGTTATTTCATGAAGAGGGGATTTCAGACACTCCACTGTTCTGTCTGTTCTGCTTTCTCCATTGATGTGTGTGTGTGTGTGTGTGTGTGTGTGTTGTGTGTGTGTGTGTTGTGTGTGTGTGTGTGTGCACATGTATATTACCTTTTAATTAGAAATGGATGCTAACACTCAAACATTCATTAAGAGCATAGCATGATAATTTGAATTAAGGATACAAAGTAACATGGTCAATGTTTGTAACCCACAATGATAAAAAAATTGAGTCAAAATGAGCCGCAAGTGAATTAAGTGTTATTATTATATAGTATCTCTTTTCCCATGTATTTGGAAGTTGTCAAGCGAAAGGACGTTATTCCCAATGATTTCTTTGGTCCTTAGAAATTAAGGCCAGGGGCTTGTGAAAGGACAGAGAACCTCGTGCTGACCCTGCTGGGTGGTCCATCCACCCTTCACCTCTGCACAGCGCCGTAAGGGTTGCTGGCCGTGGTTAGCTAGTAGGTGTGTTCCTAGGTTTTCAGTTTTGTTTTCTGTTATTTGTTTATTAACAGCTTATTCCCATTTTTCCAACACCCTCTTTTAATTTGTGGAATTTAAGCATCTTCAGACCCAGGGAAAATGAAAGTGAACTGCTTGTCTGGTTCATGGTTTCCCGCTGGTTCTCATACTGGGGCTGCTAGAACATAGCCTTTTGATGTCTGTGAAATAGAAATGTCAAATTCCAGCCTGTCGGTCACCTAGAACCCCGGAGAGTGACAAGAACACTCATAGGTTGCTCTACCTGCATGCCAATGCTTCAAAAGAATCAGAACCCTCTTGAACATTCACTGTAGAAAATAACATTTCTAAGTTAAAATGCCCAGTCGAGGAAGGTGTCAGGCAAAACTCCCTTTTAAAAATCATCATAAACGGAAAAGTTTTGTTATTTTTTGACTGAGAGATTCTGGGTGTTTTTCCACGGATAAAGAATATCTCAATTTTATAATCACCTTTTTAAATCTGCAATATGTCAAAGTATTAAGTCATGTGCAGAAAAAGCTGGAAGAATATAATTATGGGAAATTAAAACTGTGAAGAATTCGTTGGGGGTGGTTAATATGAATAAAGCCTCATGTCACTAATAAAATTGGAACCTGCGAATTTAAATAGATTAAATATATTACCAGAAGAACTGCTGAAATTATATTGCGCACACACTGGCAAACAATTTAAATATCTTCCAGGACGCTTTCTCATGATTACTATGACAGAAAGCTCCTACAATTGTTTATTTAGAACCTGGTTTCTGAGACCTCCTAAGGGCTGCTGGTGTTTAATCACAGATATGCCATGAATGCCCTCAGAGACTAAGTTTTCTGCCGATAGACCTCAAACTTTTACTAGTAGCGGGACAAAATTGCAAATAAGACAGATTTGATGAGAACTTCTTTTAAATGTGTGGACTGACATATACATTAATTCTTTTTCTCCCGCTAACAGCTGAACACACTTAAGTTTCAACTGTGAGTTTCTTAATGACATTTAAGCAATATCTTTCCATAAAGCAAGTTTACTGTAAGCCTTTTTAACAATTTACACCCTCAAAAAATCTTACCTCTTCTATATAAATTATTATCTGTGTATAGTAAAATGTATTTTAAACATCATCGTTAAATCATTTTGCTTATATGCACCATTATAAATTCTAGTTTTCATATATTTCTATAGGAGTCATCTTTAATTTTAATTGTTAATTGTGGTGTGTGTGTGTGTGTGTGAGTGTGTGTGTGTGTGTGTGAGTGTATGTGTGTGTGTGTGTGTGTGTGTGTGTGTGTGTGTGTGTGTGTGTGGGTGTGTGTGTGTGTGTGTGTGTGTGTGTGTGTGTGTGTGTGTGTGAGTGTATGTGTGTGTGAGTGTATGTGTGTGTGAGGGGGTGGCGTGGGAGACTGAGCCTAGCATGGGCTTTGAGTCCTTAAAAGCCCACCTCTAGTGACACACTTCCTCCAACAAGACCACACTTCCTATTACTCCTTATCCTTGGAAAGTGTTCCACTCCCTAGTGACTAAGCACTCAAGTATCTGAGTCTATGGGAGGGTGGTGGTGGAGGGAGGGCGGCTCCACTCACTCGTTCCCACATGCTTGTAGGGATATCATGATGTAAAAAGCATTCAGTCCAACTTCAAAGTCCCCACAGTTTGTCACAGTCTCAGCATTTTAAAAGTCTCTTCTGAGACCCATGGCGATGTCCTAACGATAAACCCCTGTAGAAATCAAAATGGAAAAGCAGGTAGTGTACTTGTATCACAGGATGCACGTCTGGAAGGCCACCAAATGACACACTTCCTCCAACAAGGTCATGCCTTCTAATCCTTCCACACCGTTCTACTCCTTGGCGACTTAGCATTAACATATATGAGCCTATAGGGGCCACTCTTATTCAAACCTCCACACCAAGTCTTATCTTAATATCTGAATTTGTTAAAATATGACTGCCCTTCACATTTCTCCTAAAAATAGTAAAAACCTTGCAATGAAACTTGGCCATGACATTGGTTCTATATGCATGTGAATAATTAAGGTGTTCATATTCTTGTGGGTGCAGGTATATATGATACAATGTATGTGTCCCTGTAGGTCAGCTTTGGGCACCATTCCCTATGTGTTGTCCACTTTGACATTTGAGACAAGGTCTCTAATGGGACGTGGGGTCCACTATGTAAGCTAGGCTAGCGGACAGGTGAATCCAAATGCTTCACCTGTCTGCTTCTCTCTGCCAGTGCTGGCAGTGCAAGCACTGAGCACAAGGCCCAGCTTCTTGTGTGAGATTGAGCAACCTAACCTGGATCTTCCTGTTGTGTACAGCAAGCTTAACACAGTGAGCGTTCTCCCCAAACCCTGGGATACTCCCTTTAAGTATGTTCCCTGCTTTCTCACTATCAGAAAACTGGAGTGTCCTTAATATATTTGTCTTTAACTTTTTATTTGCTGGGGATGGCATGCGCATGTGTGTGTGCGTGCATGTGTGCCACAGTGCATTTGTGGGGTCAGATGAGGGAATTGACTTCTCCTACTTTGTGGTTTCTGAGGGTCAAACTCAGGTTCCCGGGTTTGGAAACAAGCACATTCTTCTGCTGAGCCATCTCACTGGCCCACTATCTGTTTTGAAGTTGTTTTTCAATTATAATCTTAGCTTTGCTTACCCATAACGGAGCTTCCTGTGTCAACAGATAGAACATATGGTAAGATGGCACAGAGTCTTTAGACAACTAAATATTAAATAACACAGTTTAAGAGTTAAAAATGTTGCTACAAAATTAGGACCGGAACTCTTAAATTTTAAAGGATCCCAAGAAATATTTATGTTATGCTTCCAAGTAAAAGAAACAGAAGCTTAAGAATAGTGCTCATTTGGAAAGACACTTTTTCAGAAAATAAAATTTGTTCTTACTTTTATATACATATAATTAAAGGCAGCCAAGTAAGAAACAACAAGTTCAGGATTATGTTTTGCCCTGCTGACTCAGGGGACTTTCCCTAGTAGAAATGATTTTGGATTGGCCATACAGCCTTTGTCTCCCATTAAGCACTTGACCCATAAGCAGAGTGACAGTTAACATTCACTGTCAACCTGACTGGATTTAGGATCACCTGGGAGACACAGCTCTGGAGAGGATTAACCGAGGCGGAAGGCACACTTTGATATGGGTGGCATCATCCCTTGACCCAGGTCCTAACTGAATGCAGTGAAAGAGGAGGAAACTAGGTGACCTCTGCTTCCTGCCTGGAACCTTGCTATTCTAGTGCCATGGCCACACCTATGCTAGATCTGCTTCTGTGCCCTGAGCTGTCCATCAGGACAAACACTCCCTCCTTTTCAGTTGTTTTTGTCATGTATTTGACCATAACCACAAAAAAAAGTAAGTAAGACAAATCAGGATAAAGACTTCATTGGGCCAGACAACTCACATATGCCCATACACAGATATAGGTATTTCATTTGTTTGTAGATTATTGACTGTTAAACTATATTGTTGGTCATCTGTCCAACTTATGACAGACAAAGAGACATAATCAGCATGTGTCAGGGAGCCTCTGGTCTGTGTGGATCATATTCACCAAAGTAACAATTTTGCTGGTGTGTGTGTATGTGTGTGTGTGTGTGTGTGTGTGTGTGTGTGTGTGTGTGTCTTACCTACATTCCCATAATGTAGGAATCACTTATGATAAGTGATTATACTATACTTATTACTTACTATATCAGTCACAAGCATCCTTGATTCCCCAGGATCGCTGAACATGACCCCTTTTACAAGGACAGAAAAACAGCGCTATGTTTGCTTGTGGTCATCCTGGGCCTGGAAGAATCAAATCTTCCATATGGATTCTCATTTCAGCAGCATGGGCTAACATGAATTTGGCAAATGTATTTATTTCCAAAATACAGAAACTAGAGGGAAATTTTTGGGAGGGCCCTGAGAATCCTCCTAGCAAAGATCATGAAGCTCTGTGAAGAAGTGGGGCAACAGGATCAGGGCAGGTCTACTGACATGGTATGAGGGCCAATGTTCTGAGCCATTTATGCCTCAGGATCCCCAGATGCACATGTAGCCAAGATAGTACAAACCCAGGGAAAAGGACCCTCCAGTGTCTTTCTTGACAGAGGACCTTGTGTGCTACACCAGCCAATCCTATACATATTATTGCTTTCTGATGGACATCTTCTGTAGTAGTTATCTTCCTGGAAGTAAACCTCAAACTGAAGTCCAGTAACTAAATAGTTAAAGCCAAAGAGGATGAGGTAACTATTGATAACCCAGAAAAAAAGGAACAAGAACTTCAAGAGAAAAAGAAGGCACAGTTGAGAACTTCGTGAGGAGACGAGGTTCCCCACATCAGTTGCACATTCAGAAGAGTCCCGAAGCTACTTGGAAAAGTGCCCTGTCACCAAATGCAGCACTGACACATCATCCCTCAGATGGACCCGCAAAGCCACCTTCAGCCTGCCTCTCCAAAGCAGAAAGACTTTGCCATTACCAAATTCAAAACACCAGCGCTTTTAGAGCACCAACTTGCCAATTTTAAAAGAAATATGTAACCCAAGAAACCGTGGAAAAGGACAGGCACAGAAAAGAACAAAGCAGTGTCAACCTGGGCAGGACAGAGCATGCCAGTTATGAGTCTATAATAACAATATTAATATTAGGAATGACAAAGGTGAGCAAAATGACTCAGTGGGTAAAGGAGCTTGCTCCCAAGGGTGAAAACCAAGTTGGATACATGGGATCCACATGGTAGAAGGCTGAAACCCTCTAGAAGGTTCCCATTTGACTTATACATGCAGGTACACACATACATGTATGTACACATAAAACTTAATAAAATTTAAGAAAAAGAATAACACCACAAATACCATATTATTTAATCTCTCCATAACCTGATGCCATAGAGCATCATCTCCAATTCTCCGCTGTGAAAATGAAGACACAGAGATGTGATAGAAATTATTCAGGTCATACAGTAGTCCAGCCATTATTTTAAGACAGATAAGATGACCACACACTACCTGGGGCAGAAGAGTGCACGGGTCATGTGGCCTACTGTCAGAACATGCTCATCCTTTTAAGCAACCTCTGCTTCTGCCCCACGTCTAATTATGACAGGTCTTCCCAGAGTTCTGCCAAAGAGGTCATGTGTGCTTTGGCTGATGCTAAAGTGCTGCGTTAAGCTCTGGGTAGCCGCAGTCTTCATGGTCTGTCACCAGGACAGCTCATCAGCTTTCTGAAAGACAAGCTGCTAGACCTTTCAAGCTGGAGGCCCGTCACGAGGCAGGCAGGGCTCTGACAGAAACCAGCTCTCGCACTGAAGAGAAAGCAATACCCTTGTGTGAGAATTAGGGTCCAGATGCCTTTGTGTGATGGTCTGCACGTGCTGCACCTGCTTTATCCAGAGGCAGCTGAAGATTTCCTGATGACCTTCCTCATTGTCAGTGTAGGCCAACGTGACCCCTGTGGCTCTCAGCTAGTACTGAGATGTACAGCTGCCAACCCACTCTGCCTGGTGTAACCAGTCAGTCATACTTTTCTCAGGAAAGGTTGCAAAAACCAGCCAACCCAAACCATATATACTTCTGTCTCTGTGCATAAGCCATCAGAGAGAGAAAAACAGAAGGTGGGTAGAGGGGAGGAGGGAGGGAGAGGGAGAGGGGGATGGGGAAGGAGAGAGGGAGGGGAGGGAGAGGGGAGAAGGAGAGGGGAAGGGGAAAGGAGAGGGAGAGGAGAGGAATGGGGAGGGATAGGGGAGGGGAGGTTAAGAGAGAGCAAGACACTACTGTCTTGATCCCATGGAGCGCCATGACCAATTCTTCCTGAGGCCTTCTTTCCTCTCCCCTCAATAACTACCTGCAATCTGATGGGTTCAGCCTTTCAGTCCCTAACCTTGGAACATTTGCATCTATCAAATTCGGTGCTTGGAGCATTGAACCCCAATGCAACTTCATGGCCTAACTAGCAAGTCCCTTTAGACCTTTGGGACACAGTTGAGCACGTCATTCCGATATTTCTGAGAAAAGCATCGTGTTTACAGCATACTGTAAGTTAACTGTGCCCCTTACCAAATAGTGACCCCAGATAAGTTATTTCATATTCTAAAGTCTTGGTTTCCTCATTGTCAAAGGGAGGATAAGATCCACATTACTATCCAAACACATTACAGAGGTTAAATAACTAAACTGTAGAAGGAGGCTTCAAAATAGAGATTTTAGTATTGTGTTTTCTTCTCACCATGCTACCAGTTCTTCTGAGCCTGGAAATGTCACCCACTCCAGTCTAACATCTGATGGTTACCACTTAGGACTCTTACCAAGTACTCTGTAATAGTACCACAGTCCTAACTCCTTAACGTGCCCATTAACCTCTATAGAATATGTTTGGTAAAACCTTCACCTTGCTGTCTCTTCGTCTCAAGTTTTCTGAAGTCTTTGACAACACAATGTTTCCCAGGATGGAGCTCAAGTGTCTTCACTGTGAACTCATCCCTCTCTCCACAGTTATCTTATCACCTCCGGTGTGTTTATTCTGTGACACGTGACTCGACCCCACCCTGTGTGGCCGCATGTCTACTCTATAGTCCAACCATATCCTGTACAGCAGGCATGAAAGCCTCTGTTCACCCCTCAACAGCTTTAGAGATTGGTACTCTGTTTAGGAATTTTAATTGATGCTTGGCAAGAAAGCATAACAAACACCTAAAATACTTTGACTATTCTGTAGTTATAATTTTTTTAAAAAAAAAAAGATCTGAATAACTCACACTGAAAATAAATATCTAAAGACATGGCATAATAGTCAAGATCCAACAAAGCCCTGGGTCCTTATAAAATAGTCAGTGCGCGAGCTGCAGGACTTAGGTTCTGAGGATGTTTCCAGCCATGATACAGAGTGCAGAGGGGAAGAGTTGTCATTGCCTGAATTGACAGCTGAGCATGCACAGTTTGTGAAATTAGGTGACCTTAAAGGAGCATGGGCCATTATCAACAACAGCAGATATCTAAGAACTTTCTTCAAAGACCTGGATTTCAGCGTTCGCCGATAAGGCTGCACTTCTTCAGTGTATCTGGTAAAGATCTGGGGTTTGGGAATGCATTGCACATCCCCGTGCTTCATCTCACAAGACTTTTCCAGACTTGACTGGGGCTACAGACAGGAGCAGCGCAGAAGGAGCTGTGATGGGGAAGCTCCATGCACACCAAACAGTAAGCTCTGTTATAAAAAGACTTCCCGCCCCACACTCCTTCACCAGGCAGCCCACAGACATCTCCCAAGTCCGTAGTCCTTCTCCCTGGGAAGGGTGGCTTGAACCATAGACCCAGTGAAATATTTCAAACCAAACAGAGGCTTGTGGAATTGAACTGCATTGTACTTCGGATCACTATTCTAGGGAGGTTGAGGATGTTCTGTTTTTTTGTTGGTGGTGATAGGGTCCCCCCTCCCCTTTTATTCTTTTTAATTTTCTTGGAATCTGTGAACAACTCTCAACCACTCAAAACAAGAAGGGAATCTATTTTAAGGGTAAAAGTACATTTTAGTTTTCTGGGCAAAGCAGTCAATCCTGAGCAAATCCAGAGAGCACACTTCCTGTCCTGTGTTTTGTTGACATTCTTAGCCAGCTGTGATGGTCTCCAGTGTTTTTGTTGACATGCTAAGTGCATGCGTGCTATGATGGTCTTCACGGTTCCATTTTCTTGCTGCTTCACCTCTACATCCTCCTTGTCGCCCAACGTTGGTTGACTGAAAACTGGTCAAGGAACTTATTTTAAAAAGATGACATCTATGTTCCAGTTTCATTTCGTATCTTAGGAAGTCCATCTTTCAAAAGTTGAAATTCAAAGAAAAGCACACCTCCGGAAATACAGCTTTTCGAAAACTAAGGTGAAAAGTCTCATGACAGAATGGGGATGAGAATTCCTTGACAGCCTAATCCTGGCCTCTTTTAAATTTAAAATATATCTTTATTATACTTTAGAGCTGAAAGTTTTTTACATGCAATGCAGTCGAGCAATGAAAATGGACAACAAACACAGTGTTGTATACACAAGAATGCTTGTAAGATAATAGGAAACCCCAAAATTGTGTAATTTCAGTAAAACGGAATAAGAAATCGCAAAAGGCAAAGTTGATGATCTCATTTGCATGTATTTATTAGAATGTTCATAGTCTTTTTTAAGCACGCTGTGTCCTTTAACGTTATAATGATATTGCCATATACTTTTAGTTTTTGTGTTGCTTTCTCAAATGCAAAATTAGAGTCTGTGAAGAAAATTGAAGTACTAGCTACCATGATTATTATTCTACAATGTTCTAGGTGCTGGTTGTAAGTAAGAGATGTGTGTATGTATGTATGTATGTATGTATGTATGTATGTATGTATGTATGTATGTAAGAGAAGACAGCCCCTGCTGTGCTAACTGTTGCAATCTTTATAGCAATCAATTTTCATCAACCTCATATTGCTTTTTGTTCTGTTATGAGGGACCCAAATTTAAATATCCATGTGACCAGGATAATCTGGTATTAGGGAGCAAGTATATCCAAGAAGCAGGTTGTGGCACTGTCACAACAGAGAAAGATCAGAGGTAGATATCGGGAATAGGTCTGAAGAATGTAATTAGGGCAGATGCTTTAAGATAAAGCCTGTTTGGTCAAAAGAAAGACTAATGCCCTCAAGATAGAGTAACACTTCCAGGACAGAGCCTGGTCACATCCAGGCCTTCAGAGAGGGCACAACCAGTCTCTCAAAGGTACATGTGATTTGACTTTACAAATTCATATCCTGTTTGCATTCACTGTTCGTTTGGCTGTGTTCAGTGAGTCCTTGCTGGAAATATGAGGAAATCAACCCTCATATGCCCCTCCACTTAGAACTTCTGGAGGGGCTATATTCAATAACATGTGTCTCTACCACAGACAAACAAGGAAGAAACCTGACCTGGGTTGAGAGGGGTAGGAAGTCTCCTCTAAGGAAGAGAGCTAACGTCTGGGGGAGGAAGAAGAGTATGCCCCATCCCCAACCCTAGGAAGGTGTTTCTACAGAAACACTCTTGTCCAGGTGTATGCTTGGTAAGCTGGGCCTCTCTAGAAACAATCACAAACCCTGTGGTTATCAGAACCTAGGAGGGTTTCCAGGGATAAGGGCCCCTCCAAACTGATGTTCCCATTCATAATTACTCAAAGTTCTCTTTCCCCAAAACAAACAGACACCCAGAATCAGTAAGTGGAAGTGGGGTCAGCAGGGAGCCAGGCTTTCTAGTAATTTATCCCAACGTTTGCCATTTACTTTGTTCTTTAAGATCTTTATGTTAAATTTATTCTCTGATATTACAAAAAGCTTTGCATTTTAAGTCCTATAGATGAATAGTCCTATAGTTTCCCCACTTAGGATGAATTGCCTTATTTCAATGAATTACTGATGAATGAGATGCAGGAATCCATATTTTTGTTTAGTTTTGATTTGTGATTGAACAGAGTGCTTCAGTCAATAAGGTTCAAATGTCTCTGCCACTGTTAAAAAAAAAACGCAAAAATGTTCTCTTAAAAGTGTTGTTTTCTCCTATTAACGTATGTTAACATATTAATATATATTTAGCACACTTGTTGTGAAATCACCATGCATTCATATGTCCTATGGTGGTCCTGGGAAATCTCCATTCTTCTGTTCACCCCTTCCTCCCTCACCCTTAGCCCCTCCCTGCTTCCCCTCCTTCCCCCTCCCTTCCTCCTTCCTCCTCCAGCTCCGCCTCCTTCTCCCCCCTGCCCCCAGTCCATGGCTTTCCTCTTCTGCCCGTGTTATACTTACTCAGAACCTTGGGCATTGTTCAAATCCACTTTTCTTATGGCACCAGCAGGGGAATAAATGTAAAAGCAAAACACAGCTTTCTCTAGCTAAAGACAATTTGGTTGGCTTTATGAAACAGAGTCTACAGGTATACTCCTGTCCCCAACTCAAGGAGGAATAACCATGAAGCAGAGCATTGATTTTTATCTGTATCTATATATGCGTAGTACCGGGAACCTGTCCAGCACAGGTCTCTCTGGAAAGCAGTGATGGGTGCCTTGATGGTTTTCAGAGGCAAAACTTGGTTTTGTAAAGGTAAAAGTTGCTTGCTTTTAGTAGTATTTACCTTTCTTAACTCTTTCCTATTCTTAAACCAAAAGCCTTCGGCTTCTGGTAATTAAATCCAGCTGCTCAGCAGCAGGGGAATTAAGTAAAGAAGTTGATTACTCTGGTTCTTAGTTCTTTTCTCACATGCCCCTCACTGATCTAGGCAAGAGAACTCAGAGTTCATTAACTTCTTGTGAATCAGAAAAAAAAAAAAGGAAAAGAAAGTCATGCATGCAGAAAAAAATGTTTTACACAGGCAATATGCACAGATGTCCACATACTCCTACATTCGTACACACACACACACACACACACACACACACACACACACACACACACACACATTCAGGCCTGAGTACCTCTCATCAACTCTACAAGGGCTCATGCATACTTACATGCATATACATATACCTACACATGTATGTATGGACAAGCAGACATATACATTTGGTGGATGGGACAGAATCCCCAAGTCACACTTTATTCCTTCTCTCTGGCCTCCTTATATCTTCTTAGACAAAAGTTCTTAAGAAAATTACCTCATAGAGAAAATGTTACACAAAAGGGGAGTTACAGAAGGATGTTGATATTAAGTTCAATGTAGTGTTTTCTTCTATAAGCTCATTATCAGTTCAAAGCAACAGTTTCACATGGCCTTGCTTTATCATAGTGCACACCTGTGGCCTCATCCTTGGACCTAACCTAGAATAAATGTTTTTCCTTGATCTCAATTTGTCTCAACCCTACTTTCTTGTCCAGTGCAATTATCCCATGACACATACATGAGAGTTTACAGAGCTCGATTTGTAGCTTTTCAAACAGCTGGAATCACTTGTATAAATTTAGAAATTTTATAAAATCATTATCAGGAATTATGAAATTGTCAGTTTGTCTAGACAGCACTCTTACATGATAAAACATCTTCATTGATCTGAAGAAAATGTGCCCGATAGGATGGGCTGGTGCCCAGGAATCATTAGGCTCTTAGTGACAGGAAAGGCAGAGCAGTAGCAAGAAGCAATCGTGAAATACAAGTCTCTGAAGGTCCTACAATTCAAAGCTTGCCCACAGCACCCCTGCAAAATGGGGGTTCCAGCTTCAGAAAACCTCCTTGCATGCCTTTAGCCTTTTCTCCATGGACCCCCAACAATATAGGGAAAGGCTAATGAACAGACATACACACAACACCTATCTGTGTGTCTGTTCAGTTTCTAGTATGCTGATGTGCTTATAAATGAGCATTTCCATAGTCTGATGACAGAGATCTTGCTGCAATTATCAAGATTCCCTGGAGAAGTTCTGAAAAATCAGGAAGCCCTTTAGAACAGTCTTCTTGAGATCTATGGGACTCAACCCAGAGAAGAATGCATACCCTAGGGAAATGTAAAATGCTACCGTGCTCTCCAACATGGCATCAGTTACACACACAAAATAGAGTGTTGGTCAACAGCATGAGACACATACATTAGCTTTACGAGATCACAAATAAATTAAGTAGCCATCTGTCAGTCTAGTAATCACATGCAAACATACTCTATGTACATACATGTGCTAGTTCTTTTTAGGGGGTATTTTGAAAAATGTTGGGTTACTCTGGAATGCTGACAAATATGAATCATGCTTTGCAAATCAGTGTGTATGTATGCATGTGTGCACATACATGTGTGTGCAAGTGCATGTTTGCAAATATGTATTTGTGTATATGTAAGTATGTGAATATGTATACATGTGTGAATGTACATGTTTGTGTGCATATTGGTGTATGCATGTGTGAGAGTACAAGTTTATGTGTACATGTGCATGTATACATGTGCATGTTTGTGTGTATATGGTTGTACAAGCATGACTGTGCAAGTGTGTATGCATATGCATTTTGCTTTATACTCACCGGGACAATCCAATTCTGGCTCTTCAATTAGTGGATGACAATTATTTTACTATACCTTTTAAAGATTTCTTTAGAAACAATCAACCTTCATACTGCACAGTTATTGTCCAGCATGGCAAAATCATTTTCAAATAAGTAATATGGGACACTTCCTTGCTCTACCTACTGAAATGTATTTGATGCTTTGAGAAAATGTCATTCAGTCTTAAACCACATCCGCATGTGCATTAAGGTGTGCATAGATTTATACATGTAGTATAGTATATGTGTACTGTACAGAGTATATATCATAATAACCTTTCCAAGGCCAGTTCAAGTTTCTTACTGAATAACTGTTAAGTAAACTGCTGACTTGTGTATTTAAGATGACAGGACATGTGAGTAAGTGTCTTAGCATCCTTTGGGGTGTCTTAAATAGACTGCACGTATGGTAATGGCTCTTAAACCATTGATAGCAGTCCTTTAAATCTATCGGGATTGCTCTGTAAGTAGCAGCTATTCTTAGAGTTGGCGTAGTGCAGTGGTAAGGAGGGGGTTGGAGGCCTGATATAAGATACAAAAACTGTAATTGACTGCATTAATCTTATCTTCATAGTAAGGATGGAAAAGTTCCTGTATGATACTGATGCATAGACGTTCGGGTAAAATCCTCTACGCAACGGTACCCTGTAAAGTGGTAGCATCCATCACACCTTAGTCATTACTGTCTCTGTGGCAAATTATGTCAGATAAGGAATGAGAGGCCATCAGCCTTCAGCCTATTCAGTTTGAGTAGAGATGGCCTCTAGTAGCTTGGGGGGAAGCAGGGGTGTCTCATAAGATAGAAAGAGATAGGTTGATTGCATTTTTCCCTTAAAGACCCCTCTGGATGTCAGTATGCCCAGCCCCCTCTCCATCATCTCTAATGATCACAGGAGTATTGATCTTGTGTTATTACTGTAACTCAGCAAACAGGCAAAGGGTGGGAATAGAAAGCCACCACTTAGGAACAGCCCACTAACAAGTGTGTCAGACAATTAGCACGCAGGAATGCCAAACTGCCAGCTCTCTCTGTGTGAAGACCGAGATGTCTTTGTGGTCCTGGAGTAGCTTCCCACGGGGTATCTATTAATTACATAGGAGAAAATAATAACCTGTGATGGAGAAACTCAGCAGACATCAGGTTACACAAAGGCTGAACTCCCCTGATGTGAGTGGGGCGGTAAGACTGTTCTCTGTGTAATTCATCCCAAAAGAGCTCACCCCTGAACATGCTCATGATGAGAACGGAGACAGACTTTAGTTACAAAACAGCAGCAGCCAGGAAAGGCTATGGTTCCGGAGACCTGAGGAGAGCATCCTGAGCACACAGCACAATCCAGCTTTGCAACAAAACATCTCGCAGGGAAATAATTTGAAGATTGATATCCAGCATACAAAATTGCTCTAAACCTTTGGCAGATATGCAGGATTATGCGTGGCTCTTAAGTAAACTCATAATAATAATTTATCGCCATTCCAGAGTAATTTCAAATCTCAAAAAAAAAATGCTATTAGGATTCCAAGATTTATTTTTCTGAGAAGGTTTAACGTGAGAATGTAGATTTTTTTTTTTTTTCAGTCGAAAACAACAGCGCTGAGGTGGATTCAGCAACGGCAAAGCTGAATGCAGGGTTCGTTTGTGCGACCCCTACCATCTTATAATCCACCTTCCTATCTATCATCAGAGATAAATACAGTAGAAAAATGTTTTCAGAGGCCCAGGTCGGTTTGATGACGTTGAAATAGCAGCTTCTGGTGGTGAAAGAGATCTGCTTGAGAGAATGGGTTTTCCCCACCGGGGAAGTGGAAAATTCCACACAGCACCACCAGAGGCCACAGCCTAGACTGCAGAGCAGAGAGAGACTGGCTTTGCCGCCCCTCCTGCTTCTGACCCATGGCCTCTCACTGCGACTCGCTCTTGGAGATTTAGAACCTTTGGCTTCTAGTTACCGTCTCATCTGCAATATTTATTTTCCCAACCCTCTAGTAACTCTGTCCCTAGTTCTGAATTGGGCTTCCTTCATTAAATCTGTTGAAAAGCATGTGTCAGGATGTTCCAATTTCTCAAGGCAGAGATTCCCCTTAGCCATATCCTATGTGTGAATAAAATTGATGAGGCTCGGGGGAGAGTTCCTGTATTAGTTTCCCCATGGCTGCTGTAACAGATCACTGCAGATGTTGTGACGTTTGCTGGTCATTTTATTATTGTGTAGTTCTAGAGGCCAAAAGGTCCAGATAAGCTTCAGTAAGTTAACAAGTAGAAGTCATCAAGATTTTCTTCATCTCAGAGGGCCCAGGGAGGTATGCAATTCTGTCAGCTACCTGGTATTCCAGTTGGTGAACCGCACAGTATCAATAGCATCTCTCTGACCTTAGCTTATATCACCACATTTCCTTGATTGATCCTCTGCCTCCTGTGCTTACTCTATACCTCAAGGTCTCATAGGGATCTTCAAGTCTACTTGTCTTGTGAGATGTATTTTTGCCCAGGTACGGAAGAAAAATGAGGACATTCGGTGAGTTATTGTCCTCCTGTTTCCCTGGGCTTGCAGTCATTGTGTGTGGTAAGAACAACAGTAAGAAGGGATTGTGAGTTTGGGGTAACAGCCTACCTTTGATGTATTGAACAGATTCTGTTAGAAACCCTAAGGAGACACTGTCATCTCTAGATGAAGGCATAAATGCAGTTGTCATCTTCTTGGTGACAGTCATCATGATCTTAGTTGACAGCTATAAACTCTCTAGGAACAGCGCCCTAGACGCGCAAGCTTCAGCAGAGTTCACTTTTGCTAGAGGCAAGTATCTGACTTCATGACAAAAAAAAAAAAAAAAAAACCGAAATATGTAATGTTTTACGCGATGTAAGCAGTATAGTCGCAGCTTCATTGACACAAAGAGAGATTCCTTTTGCAGAGTTAAGTTACCAACGTACAATGGATACGAGGATGTATTTGCAAGGTACCCCTTTTAGAAATGAGCTGAACAAATCAAACATCCAGGCGAGGCATCGTGGTGGTTAAGTGTATTCGTTTACTCCTTTTACAATTGAAAATGCTTTTTTGCCATTGCTCACGATAAACACGTGCGGGAAATTAAAAACGCTTCCCAGTATCAGTGAAATCCCATGGAATATTCAATTTTTAATTTCATTTGGAAGCACTCAGGTTTGACTCTATTTAACTGTACGGTCCTAATACTGACAGGGAATAGAAATCTAAAGCAAGGGCCCGAATGTCTTTTCCGAATTTAAACTGAGAGTCACCTCCATTCCTCCCCTTCTTCTATCTCTAAAAGTTTTGCAAGCACAATTGGATCCAGTTCTCCCAAGAAACGAATGTGAGTTGATCGGTCTGCTGACCCTCCATGGCGAGTGGGGGTCTCATTCCTCCAGACAGACCTGTGACTAAGGCAGCCACGCATGCGGGAGCTAAGGCCTTTGCCGTCGTAGAAGCATTTTCATAATTTGATTATTTCGTCTACCAATCTGATTGATTGTTCCCAGAAAACCTAAAGTATGGCCTCTTTGTTTTCTTAATGGAATGTTGTCGAGATGTGACTCTTATTCTGAAGCTAATAACTGAGAGGGTCTAAGCCAATAAATTAAAGTCACCAAACCATTTAGTCATGTTATTTGAATGGAAGTCAAAATGGAAAGTGGATACCAAGCCCAAGGACATGAGATCTTCTGTCTCCTCTGCCCCAGCACCTTCTCCTCTGCCCTCTGCCCCAGCAGCCTCTCCTCTGCCTTCTGCTCCAGCAGTCTCCCCTTTGTCCCCCAGCGTGAGTGATTTATCTCCCACAAAAGCCTACGGTACTGATTGTTGTTTCAGTTCCATGCCTTCGTTTTCTAAAGACCTTTTTAAATTCATCACATATAATTATATACCGTAAATTTCACTGCAGCATTCTCATATTTGTTCATAAGATATCTGATCGGATTTCAAGGGTTTTTCCCCCCTAAGTTCATACACATATCCACAGAATTTATCTCTCTCTTCTTGCCCTATTTTTTTTCCTTTGATGGCTTTTCGTCCATTAAGATCTAATTACAGTTAACACTATTAGCATGAGTGTGTGGGTGGAGGCGTCCTTTCCTGGAACTTGGGCAACCACCAGTGCCTGCACCACTGACAAGAGCGAGAGTCTCCCCCTCATTAACGATGCATAGTTCCTCAGTGAGGGGTGGGCGCTCATGATATACCAGCCTTGTCCTGTCCCGGAGATGCTGATCACAGCACCTCTCCCCAAACTCTGGCCTCTGTGGTCCTTCTGCCTTCTCCCCTTCCCCACAGCTCCTTCCTTCTGTCACCTACACTAATAGGCCTTCCTAAACACACTTCAGGATTAGCTCCATGTCCGTCCTAGGCGGTTGTGACTGTAGGATGAGGTTACTCAGAATTATATAGCTGGGCCCCAGGAAAGAAATTCTGCATGAATAGATCAGTTGTCAAAGTGAATGTAAGTTATTTCCAAAGGAGAGTTTAAACAAATTAATGCATCCTATGACAGGCCAGCCATGTGAGAAACTTAGTGAAGGATGAGATGTCAGGGTGAGAGGGGAAAGAGCCTATGAGCTGTGACACATGGCACAAGGCACCTGTGTTTGGGAGCCCAGCTCACAGAGAGGGAGGTCTACGAGAGAGCGTGTCTTCAGGAGTAGTAGTAGTGTTTCTGTGAGAAGCAGTCACTGTAGGTGATTTTAACATCAAGAAGAGGGTCTCAGGATGTAGCCTAGAACACTCTAGGGTATCTGCACCTGATAAGTGAGTCTCTACAATATGGGGAACACTGAAGAATCAGAACATATTGGAACACATAATTTAGCTGGGTTTTTTCCACAAGTCAATTTTAAATGGAAAGTAAAAAAATTTTTTTTTTAAATCAAAACTAGGCTATCTAATTTCTCTATTTATAGTTTAGGGGAAAGACGAATGATCATGCCCCATGAGGGGTTGTGCAACCTAATTATCCATGTGCTCAGAGTGGAGTGACTATGAGGGCCGTGGTAATTGTTGTAGGTGAAATGTCACAAGTATGTGTTCGCGTATTTATTTATTTATTTTGGCTTGAGAAGTTTCAAGGATTTTACTTCGAGATAATGAGATCAGCTATGTTGTGAGCAAGACGCCTGCACGGGAAGTGTGCCAGCTTTCACCCACGACCGATCCTAAATCTGTTTCGGTCTAGGTGGCACAGTATGTTCTGCTGTTTCCAAGCAGAGAGCTGTGGTTTCTCAAAAGTCGTTGTTGGTTTTGGTCCTTATTTATCTTCTGATCGCTGGGCTGCCATGGTTACTTTTCTATTGCTGCAAAAAGGCTATATGACCAAGGTTCCCTAAAGAACAGTTTACTGGGGTTTACAGTTCCAGAAGGTGAGTTCATGACCACCGTCTTGGGGAGCAAGGCAGCAAGTGGACAAGCATTCATGGTGCTGGAGTAATGGCTGGGGTCTTGAATCTTGATCCTCAAGCAAGAGGCACAGAAAGAACTAACTAGGAATTGCATAGGCTTTCAAAACCTCAAAACTGACCCCCCAAGTGACACACCTCTAACATGGCCACACCTCTAAATCCTTCTCAAATAGTTCCACCAACTGAGGTCTAAGAGACTAGGGGGGTTATTCGTACACAAACATCCACACAGATGCCTCTACATGTTTATAAATCCTAACTTATTCACCATCATCTTTTGATCAATGACTGCATTCCTCTAATGCATGAATTATGGTCCTCGTAGAAAATAAAGCAAAGCAGTTTTTATTTGCCAAACTGGGTGCACAGTACTAGAAAACTCCATTGATGCAATCCGTCTGTGCAAGTTTGTAATTAAAATGTGTGTCCTTGTTTATCTAGGATACATTTTAAATCTTTTTTGTAAACCTGTTTTGTAAAAAATGATTTTGTAAAACAGTTGCTATTCTTAGGATAACTTTGTTGTAGAACCTGCCAGTGTTTCTTGATGACTAATTTTCTCAGTTTTTCATTTGTATGTTTTTTTTTTAAATAAAACACCACAATTTAACATTCCATTTTTTTTTTTGGTGTGGCTGAAGTTATAAAACACTTCTGGGACAATATACAGCCAGATTGTTTAAATATTTTAATTAATTTACTAATTAATTACTTAAGTTTTGTAGTGATAAGGATGGAACTCAAGACCTGTACTTGCTAGGCAAGTGCTCTACCAATGATCTATATCCCAAGGCATTAAAACAAATTGTTGCCATGGCTTAGATATTTATAACTTCCACTCCTGAGAACTGACTCAAAACTAACTAACTAAATACATAAACACATACATATATACATATATACATAATACCTCTATGCATATAGAACTATGATTTTACAAAAAATTATGGCTGAAACTGAGAGTCAAATTTTAAAGAAATCATTTATGTGTTGCAAAGTAAAGAGAGTGCTCAGGTTAGCTGGCTGCCATAGCATCTGTTACCTGGCTGTGCTGACTGGTTGCATCTTGTGCTACACATTTGAAGCTTCATCCTGCCTCTAGTGGCTGCCTCGTGTAGTCAAACAGTCACCATCACTGTGTGTCCCCATGGGAGCCTGCTGGAGGATGCCCACAGCCATGATCGAGTCCCCAAAGCCCCAGACACATTCAAATAAAACACTGCCTATGGCAGTGTGTCCTATAAATAAAATGAAATAGAATAAAAATTGTGAATAAAAATATTAAAATAACTATTTCCAATGGAATCACTGCTGGGAGAGGGAAATTGGTTCTCTTCAACTGAGTGACACTGGGTACCTCAGCCATCCCCTAGGGAAGGTCCCATGTTGGGAACAGTTACCAACACAAAATGGCTCTATGTTTTGCTTATATTCTCTACTTTTTGTTTGTTCTTAATTTTTGTGTGCCTCTTTCTTAAGAAATGGAGAGAAAGACTATAAAATGGCATGGATCTGGGAGGACCTGGAAAGAACAGGATCAAACGTTTATATAAAAATGTTAAAATAAAAAGGAACATAAATAAAATAAAGAAAAACAAATAAAACCCCAATCCACTCACAGGGATGTTGGAATAATGTCACATTATCCAAGGAAAAATCAAAGCAACCGAATGAAGATCTGAGAGGAAAGAGTAAGAGAAGACGGACCACTCATTCACACATCAATAAGGAAGCTTCAAACTTACATATGGAAATCTGCCTGTGCATAGCAGGAGGAATGTGGCAGGCAAGTTTATAACTTCATGATAGCAATTTCCCCTAAGATACACAGGATTACATTTGACAAGTATCCAACATTTACAAAAGAATTGAGGGAAAATGAAACTGACCAGAGTAAATGAAGAAGCAGCATTTTCTTGGTAGGAAGTTCAAGACGACAGAAATGCTAGCTTATTGTATCGACGCTATATGTGCCACCGGAATCTCAGTCTAAGTCTCACTCTTGTTGTGAGTATCAGAGAATAACCATGAACTTTATATAGGGAAATAAAGCAGGGAAATGAATATTTGAACCTCAGGGAGAGAATGAAAAGTTGGTAGACAAAATCCATTCATCTGGCAATTATTGGACAAATACAGTAAAAGCAAATTCTCAGCTTCACTGTTAACTCAATACTTTTCTCCAAAGTTTAGAAGAGATGGAGACTGCTACCAGCATTGAGTGTGAATTATCTCAGAATGTGCGTTCTGGCAGGGACTCTGGCCACATGAAACATCTCATCCCATGGGGTAGCAAAATAGTCTAGTCGGTTACATGTGTTCTGTTGTTGTTATTTTTGTTGTTGATGATGATGGTGGTGGTGGTGGTGGTGGTGGTGGTGGTGGTGGTGGTGGTGGTGGTGGTGGTGTGTGTGTGTGTTGTGGTTTGTCCTGAAGTTATCTGTATTTTGATGCTAATTCCACTGCCCCAAGGACAACTGCCTAGTCACATACTCAGGAATCAGGTGACTTCACCAGAACCTTGCCATTGAATTTGTAAAGTACAGGTGAGGGGCAGGTACAGGACAGAAGGAGGTCTGTCATTGGAGGGGAAGGAAGGGTGGGCAGGAGAGAAGTTTGAAGGAAGAGGAGACGAGAAGAGAAAGGAAGACAGGAGAGAGGGGAAAAGCCATGGCAGGTGATGTTAAGATTCTGCTCTGTGTATTTACAGGTTGTTATCAATGTTCTTAAGGGATGGATGGTACCGGCTTTGTATGTTTAAGTGGGCAATTATATCTTTACCAATTGGGTCAAAAGATTATTGTGTTGTGTGTTCTTTTATGTGAGGGTTTGAGTGTAGGAAAGTGTGCAGCTGGGATGTGTTTCCGCCAAGATATCTAGCAGATATCTTGGGACACTATGGTCCCAGAGCTAGCAGGGTAAAAGACACCGTTACTCATTACTCTTTTTTATTTTTATATTATTACAACAACATGTGCGCATGCATGCATACACACACATTCATGTGATAGCTAGAAGTCAACCTCAGATTTTGTTCTTCACAGGATTAACCATGTTTAGGTGCACTGGGATTTTGATTTTTACCCCAAACTCCCCGATTCGACAAAGCTGTCTGTCTGTCTGTCCAGTAAAGCTCAGTGATCTGCTCATCTTTCTATCCCCAACAAGGAGCCACCATGGTTGTCTTTCTTTTTTAAAGAGTTCTAGGGATCAAACTCAGTTCTTCAGTGATTACCCAGCAAGCACTTTACCAACTGTGTCATCTCTCCAGCCCTGAATATTTCTGCCAGATAAACAACTGCTTTTCAAGTAAGAGAACTGGACTCCCTTGGTGCACAGCACAGCACACTTTCACCTGCTTGGTTGGTCACATGTATTAGCCACTTAGTTTTGTCCAGGGCAGCTGCAAACATCTCAGCTCTTCATGAGAACAGGTCATTTTGTAACAAGTGTCCATGAACCTGAGATAACTCTAGAGTCTTGAGTGCTATCTCTTTCACATTCACATTTCAAAGAAACAGCTCCCGAGGCCTTCGGAAAGACATTCCTGGGTATAAACTTGACAAAAATTGAGTTGGGTTTGCAAAGCCCATTTATCCTTTAAAGAGACTAACATTTCAAAGAGAGAAGGGCGGGAGGGAGGGAGGGAAGAAAAAATGAACATGTGGAATCCATAAGTTCAAAGAATGAAAAAAAAAAGAGAGAGAGGGATAGGTCTAGATAGGATTGCTACATTTTTCTTTTACCAAGTTGTTAGAACCAGCATTCAATATTAAAATAACATTGTGGAGGTGGTGTGTGTGTGTGTGTGTGTGTGTGTGTGTGTGTGTGTGTGTGTAAGCATTTGAAATAATTTTCACTGAGAAAAGTTTTAGTGGATATAATTAAAACAAGAGATTGCTCTAATAATTTTGAGTACATAATTTTTATAAATAGAATATTAAATATTTCCACATAACAAAATCCCCATTAAGAGATCTAAAGTTGAAGGAAAGACATGCATGATAGCCTTTACCTTATGTATGTTTCCATGTATGAGCATTTGCCCGCATGTTCTATCTGCACCACACAAGTGCAGTGCCCGCAGAGGCCAGAGGAGGATGTCAGGTCCTCTAGAACTGGAGTCACAGATGGTCGTGAAGGCTCCTGATCTGGGTGCTGGGACTCCAACCTAGGTCCTCTGCAAGAGCAACCAGGGCTCTTAACCATGAGCCATCCTGCAGCTCTGTGTTACTGTTCTTAATATTTCTCAGTGTGTGCTCAGTGTGGGGGAAAAGGAGCCTCAGATGGAAACACTGTTTCATGTATGAAGAGTGACCCATAAAAGAAGCCAGTGAATGCGGGTTTACAGTGTTACCCTTTAAACAGCCTCCCACACACTACCCCGAGCTGGTAACTATGTACTGCTGTGTTTTCCAGCTCATCTGATGGAAAATGTTGCAGTGGTTACTTATGAGGATGGATGGATTTACTTTAACCATTTTCTTCATTATTACTTTATTACAACACATGCTCAGACTGGGGCGGGTCTTAAAACTCAGGAACGCTTCACCCACTGAAGGGCAATCTGAGCATTCATATTACTTCATCTTTTAATTACTATGCAAGGCACGGAATTATAATTAGGTGCTTAATCACTATCAGTCATAAAGTTTATTCATTCAGGAAACTTTGGCTAAATATATCCATACCTAAGGAATAAATGTATTTCATTCAGAAGTTAAAGGCTGCTTTTCAATTTGGCGGAAGATTAAAAACTGGATTATTCGTTCATTACATTGTGTTCCCCATGCCTGCCTATGGCAAGAAGACTGATATTAACATATTTGCCAAGTTCAGTTTGAGCTTTTAAAACTGTAATGTAGTTTTTATCAAGTAGATTCCTTGAGAGATTCTTATCCTATCCTCCTGATGCAAAAAGTGACTCCCCAAGCCTAGAGCAGCGGAGATAGTCTGTTTTTAATCTCATCATTTATTTTAGCAGAAGAAAAATGTTCCTGCTGGCTCACAAAACATATGCACCCTTGCACGTCCCACTTTGAGATGAGTCTCTCATACAAGGGTGCTCTGATGATAGCGCTGGGAGAGTACCCATGAAGGAGCTCTTCCTTAATGGAAAAATCTCTATTCTGTACCTTATTGTGTTGTGATTTTCTTCTTCAAATT